>NC_084703.1:5622094-5867821 GCF_033807575.1 Cydia pomonella | reverse complement strand
AGTGTTCCCACTTGTCGCTCAGTTATCGCTGTCTATAACGATAGGGACAAGCGAGAATCGATCGAATGACAAACGCAGACCGATGGGTAACTGAGATGTTATAGATCCTTGCGGTTTAAGTAAAATATAAACATCGTATTAAGACTAAAGTGGTGACAGTAAGAAATAATTCCAGCAGCTCAAGAAAGATCAAAAATACCTTGTACTGTATATTTTATCAAACCCAAAGGACCTATAGCACGTGTATTGTACGCGTCCTCAGAATGCTCGGAGATATAGTTTGCATTATATTTATTTTTACATTACCTCTCCTCTTTTATACAGTGGCATGCAATACAAAATCACTCGCATAGCGCACTCGCATTATTGACATGACATGGTCAGTTTAAAAATACATATTGTAGTCATATATTAACATAAATGTTGTTACTAGAGTTTAGAGTCGGACCAAGATAACTCTTAACAGACTTTGCAATGATAGTGTGTGTGGAGTTTCACCATAAACAATTATTTTTGTGTAACCTCTATTAATATATTAAGTTTATTGTGGCACTTATATACTTACACCTTATAACTTCTAATTCAGTGCCGAGTTAGGTTAGACAAGAGTTGGCATTTCAAACAATGCATTTCGATATGGTGTTACATGGATTTTCAAGTACTGGCTCAGAAAAAACTCCCTAAACATCTCGATAGCCACCTAGCCTACCTCCAAGCATTCTGAGTAGCGACTTTCTTCAATTAGTATTAGGCGATGTTAGTTATGACATATACAAAATACTCTAGAAAATACGCCACGATAAAAATTACAAACGATCAGTAAGCCCCAGACTTGAAGACCCTAATCGTTCTATGTTGTTACCATTGCGAAGTAATTTTCAGTTATCGTAGTCATGGCGTATTTCCTCAGATATAAATAGGATTTCGCAGTGTAGCCCGACATACCTTGAGGCTGCTGCTGGTAGGGCGCGAGTAGCCGCGTCCGTTTCTTCTCATAGCCTTTTTGTGTGATGTCACCTGTGAACATTGATTAGTTTAGCAACGACGTCGTTTATCCTGGAGGAATTGGGTCAATGATTGGCACAATAGCTGGTTTCTAAACATTTGTTATGTGGACTAATTTAATTTATGGTTTCAATGACTGAGTCCACTCGACATACTGAATATGCAGCAGTGTATAAAAATAGTTAATTTGGAACAACCCGTTCAATTTCATTGATTAGAATAAGTTTGGCAAACCAATGAATAAATACAAATAAAATTAAATTTAACTATGTAGAACTACAGATAGTCGTGCGACGTCGTGGCTTAAATATATAGGGCATTATTACGCAACTTGCTTGTACATTTAAACTGAGGTGTTCACATTTAGAACGGTAATCGCCCTGTCGTGTCGTTACGCCGAAGTGGGAATGCAGCCTAAGTGTTGTCAAAGTGTGAATGGATTTAGTAGATATTTTATATTTTATACTTTTTACCCCGTTTTCGATAAGCCAATGCATCTTATAGTCAAATAATACGCTGTTTTCATGCTTAAGCACTTTGCTCCTTATTGTTAAGAAAAGGCTGAAAGCCCAGGCTTATTTTATCTATTTTTGCTAACACTTTGTTTCCACTTCGAAACGTTCAATTTTATTGAACATCGTTTATTACTTCATAGCCATTTCTTTTGAGAAATACTCCGAAGGAAATCTTGTTTGCCTTTTTTGTTACACTCCGTAGTTGCTCTTGTGCAAGCTTAAAGGCGGACTTTAACAAAGAAAAACAAGGGTGAAAGAGGAAATAAGTAGGCCTGACTATGTAGTTCTATTAACGTCGTCCCACCCAATGTACATGCTGCAGAGATAACGGACCCCCCTGCATAGAAACTTGTTTGTACGATGTACACTCTGTTTAAGTGTAGTATTAATCTTCACCAAAACAAATTAGCATTTATTTTGTCCTGTAAAATTTTCGGATAGCTGAAATATATTCAACTACTAATATTATAATTGCGAAACTCATTTAGATGAAAAAATATGAGTATAGAAAAAACAGAATCGTATCACGTCATTAGTACGAAGTCGCGGGCAAAAGTGCGTAAGTATATATGTATCTAATACCTAAAACAATAATGGTCGCCTTTATTAGGGTTCGGTAGTCAACTAGGAACCCTTAAAGTTTCGCCATGCCCGTCTGTCTGAGGTCATTAATGCTAGAATGCTGCAATTTAGCATGTGTGTAAAGATCAATCAAGCCGACAACATGGTAAAATAAACTAAAAAAAATTTTGGGTATCTCCCCTACACGTACAAGTCGCGTCAAAAGAGCTGGCACGAATGGAATACAGGTATAACTCATACGCAAGAATACAACAATGAAACAATACAACAAAATACAATAAAACAACAATGGTGTACAACGAAACTTTCGTTCATTCTAATTGTGCCAGCAGCTTCTGTGATCAACCTGTAAAGTAGGGATGGTTTTTTTTTCGTTTCAACCCTTGAGTGTAGGGTATCATTAGATAGGTACTGTGTACATTATACTTATAATAGCCCCAATTCAAAGCGCTGACGATGCCACAATTGCGACGGACGGGTAACTACGGAACGGAACCCTACACTGAGCATGGCCCTGCATGCTCTTGGCCGGTTTTTATTTCTATCATATAATAGTTTTCTGCATCCATTTATTACTAATGAGGTGTAACTACTGGTCAATATTAGTTCAAATTATAAACGAAAACAGACGACATTTTATTTACATCTATTATATGTCATTTCAGTTTACAATTGATATATTTATAGTAGTGTGACTACTAAAAACACAAATGAAAATGGGGGGAGGGGGGGGCAAATAAGAAGTATACATTTTGTTTTTGAATTTTAACTATGATTAGTTCAACAATTATTTATTAAGTATTGTTTGAAAAATATATTAATCATGGTTGGCAAATACATGCAGAACATAATGTCTGACAAATATCCACCACTAACAGCAGGCAAATGTGATCCTTATCATCGCAATTTTGAGCATATTTTCGCACATTTTCGGCGTTAAATTAGTAAATTTGTGTAGGATGCCCGGTTAAATGTCATCAGTTAGTTAGTATAGACACGTAATTTTAGATAGCACCACAGAAATGCTGCAAAATTTTGGCGAATTTGTGTGCCAATACCAATCACTGTCACTGTTTTTCGAAATTAATCGAGCATACGAATACGTGTTTAAAACAACACAAACATATGAATAAAAAAAATGCTTACTGCTAGAGGTAGACATTTGGCTGAATTATCTACCATATATAATCGCCAACCCTGAATAATATATATATGAAAAAACATTTGACTTTTTTTACCCTTAATATAGTTTAAGAAAACCACTAGGCTAAAATGGGACTGGGCCGGTCAAGTCTGCCGCATCCATCCGGAGAGGTGGGCTAACATAGCCACCAAGTGGATGCCGGTAGAGGGACGTGGACGGGGCAGCCCCAAGCGGAGATGGCGTGATGACCTGGACAGCCTCCTGAACAACTGGCCGGAGGAAACACCAAGTCAGGAAACGTGGAAATCAATGGGAGAGGCCTTTACCCAGCAGTGGGACACTCAAACAGGCTATTCAAAAAAGTTAAGATTTAAAAACAAAGTGAATACTTCTTATTTATCCACCCTGTTTTTTATCAACTTGACTACATGTACATGTATTGTATGTTCGACACATTGTGACCTTGTCGAAACCTGTAGTTGATTAATATCTAGTAGACAAAAACTGGCCGAACCAATTATTGAGACTTGTTACTTGGCTATATAGCAATTATTACAACATTTATTATGTATTTTAGTATCACTAGCCACCAGTTTGTTCACCACTCATAAAAATTAGAATAAGAATTATTTATTCGTAAACACAAACAAGACAAATTCAATAATATAACAAAAACATAGAAAGTATAAAGTGCCGCGAAATCTCCTCTTCTCAGCATGTTGCTGGTAGCTTCCAGCGCTGATCTTCCGTTGGGACCATCAAGTGAGCGGAATCACGAAAAGTAACAGACAAAAAGAAGAAATACATAGAGTGAACAAATGGGTAAATAGGAAAAAGTTATACAGCAAGAAGATACAACATAACGACTAAATGAAATAAGGATTATGTATATAAAAATTAAGCATCGTACTCATAACACTGTATCGGTCCGGTCCAACCATACCTTGACTGGACATTACAGCTGCTACACGAACTAAAAGGCAATGACAGACCGGACCAATATCAAGCGTCCATTAGATCAATTTTACAAGATTTGTTTATTATCAAAACAGCATCAGTAGGGCTAAGATGGTCGGCTTTTTATCATTTGTCACCATGCCTGTCACGTGCCCACTGATTAACGGTAAAAAAAATTTTCGTGGTTTCGGGGTTGGTCCACATATTTTTTGACCACCATGACATTTAATTTTTCTTTGAATATTATAATATTTTGAATATAAATAAAACATTTTTCATTAACAATTTATAGTAGGTAATCCAAGGTGGTAACTAAATGAAAAATGATAAAAGATTTAAATGATAAATGGTTTTTTTTTTATATCCATCATTCAAACATGGTATCAATGAACACTTGCATAGGTCTACAGAGGAAATAGGATGCATACATAACGCATGCGGAATCAAATCTGGACAAAGTTTTGATGTTAAACATGTAAAAAGTAAAAAAAAATATAAACTGAAATTGTACCTAGCTGCCAATTTAAAGTCTACATATGTATATCTGTCAATGAATCTGGTTTCATGGGCATTGGATTATGGTCAGCCGAGAAGAACAACGACGCGAAAATGTATGTACCTAATTTCTTCAGTACTAATTTAAAAAATATATTTATATTTTGCCCCAAACTAAGCAACAAAGCTTGTACTATGTAAATACACACTCATATACATAGAAAACACCCATGACTCAGGAACAAATGTCTGTGTATCACACAAATAAATGCCCTTACAAGGATTCGAACCCGGGACCATCGGCTTCATAGGCAGGGTCACTACCCACTAGGCCAGACCGGTCGTCAAAAAAGCAAAGATAGTGGATCATTTTGTGGAAACGGGTTAGAGCTGAAGCTCTGCTTATAATATTTTTGCATCCTTTTTCTTTACAAAACCTACCGCTGGAAAGCCTGTTTCAGGGAAACATTCCAGCATTAGCCAGAATTCTGAGAGAGATCGACTAAAATAAATGACGGCCATCTGAGTCACAAAATCTTACAGAGAGGTCACGAGAACATTCAAATGTGGCAGTAAAACCGTTTAAAAATATCTTGAAGATATGGGCATCGGCAAACGTTCAAGAAAAGTCAAGCCCACCGTCTCCGAAAATAAAAATGATATAATCTGAAAATGCGGCTGTGTAATTTGGTCAAAATTTATGATGTACGGGTATACGGAAATGGAAATTGTTGGCAATTATCGTTATCGCATTATCGTGGGTTTCTACTACACCATCATTGTATGCGTAGCCTTTAGACTGGTAGAAATCTTTGTCTGTTTGTCCTTCCTTTTGAGGTAAAGACATTGGCACCAAGTATCGGCATAACCTATGGAAGTAGGCTTCTAAGAGCTTGCCAAACTCTGGAAACGGGGACCAGAGGGCTGCAGTCACTACAGCCAAAGGAAGGCTGCCTCTGGATTACTAGATACTAGCAGGTCTCCTTGTCTTATCTTCTTTGCCAACAAAGCAGTACAGTAATACAGACCCAGAGGATGCTGTGTTGCTGTGACATAGGTGTCTAAAACCTGCACTTGATCACATCTCAGAAGCTTAGCAAGTTTGACATATTTGTCTTTCATGTGCATTCCACTTACACAAGATATAGCATTAACTGGTATGTTTACAGCTTTCTGGCAGTCAAAACTGAACTTTTTCATATTTCCATTTTCTAATTTCTAACAAATATTTATATTGGTTTTCAAATTGATCTAAAAAGAAAAAATGCTCATTTCAAACTCTAAACAATGAGACCGATAAATGCAAAGACATATATACCCTACTCTCGATGCCCTACTACGAAAAACGAAAATCGAAATTAAGTTATCTGCCTCTTGATCGATCCCGCATATGCGAGTGATAGATACAGAAAAGTAAATTTCAGTTTTCGTTTTTCGCGGTAGGCCCTCAGTTCTCAAGAAACGTCAAATTTTGTCCGAATTATTATTTTTGTGGAATTTGATTTAATTTTACTACATGGTCTCGTAAAAATAAAAGATCCAATGACGACCCAGAATAGAACAAGCTGGCGAAAAGCGATTAGGAGAGCCGACCCCAACTGAACATGGGATAAGGCCGGAGAAAGAAGAAGAAGACATGGTCTCGTAAAATAAATTTTATCGTGAAACGTGTGCTGTTAAGATACACACAAAATGATTTAGGGTGTTAAATAATAAAATTAGTGATGCGTCTCGTGGTTGTCTTATTAAATGTATAATTAAATATCTTACAATTAATTTCAAACGAGACTCGAATCGCCAGCTACCGACAAGTTCAGAAGTTTTTACAACGAGAGGTCTAGGTATTTTTTTGTATATGGTGATGTCATGTTTTATAGGAACTTGAGTTTTAGGATCGTAAACTAGGATTTTGTCTCCACCCGTAACCGAATAATAATTTTCAAAGTAGGTATAACTATTCTTATCATAATATCATGCATAAACAAAATAATCAGTGAAATCTAATTGCATTTGACGACCGGTCTGGCCTAGTGGGTAGTGACCCTGCCTACGAAGCTGATGGTCCCGGGTTCAAATCCTGGTAAGAGCATATATTTGTGTGATGAACACGGATATTTGTTTCTGAGTCATTTTTTTTTAACAAATATTATAGGACATTATTACACAAATTGACTAAGTCCCACGGTAAGCTCAATAAGGCTTGTGTTGAGGGTACTTAGACAACGATATATATAATATATATAAATATTTATAAATACTTAAATACATAGAAAACACCCATGACTCAGGAACAAATATCCATGCTCATCACACGAATACATGCCCTTACCAGGATTTGAACCCGGGACCATCAGCTTCGTAGGCAGGGTCACTACCTACTAGGCCAAACCGGTCGTCAAAGTCATGGGTGTTTATATGTATTTAAGTATTTATAATTATAATATATTATATATATCGTTGTCTAGGTACCTACAACACAAGCCTTATTGAGCTTACTGTGGGACTTAGTCAATTTGTGTAATAATGTCCTATAATATTTATTTATTTTATTTATTTATTATTTATAAGCACAGCATTTATTTTCGTTTATATGCATTTGATATAAAATTAATTGCGATTATGCTGGCGGGATAAATCGTGATAAACATTGATAACGAGCACACACGGTGCTGATTTTTGACTGCCATGTCATATTACATATATAATTATATGACGTCAGTTCTCTTGTACTCATAGTGTTCGACAGCTAGCGCTACATTAGCCTACATATGTTTAAAATCACTTAGACACTTATGTGAATGTGAACTGTGTTGCGTAAATTTTCCAAAAAATTGGCAGTTCTCTGAAATTATAATATTACATTTATGTATTCCCGCCGAAACCTTCAAGAAAAGAGCGTACTCTCATCTCAAAGGCCGGCAACGCACTTACAACCCCTCTGATGTTGCAGGTGTCCATGGGCGGCGGTAATCGCTTACCATCAGGTGATCCGTCTGCTCGTTTGCCTCCTCTACCATATAAAAAAAAAAAAAGGTGCTTCTCTCAAAAAATAATAGCCAACCTAAACTTTAAGACGAAAGTGGAAGACCCGTTCGAAATCGCCTTTTCATACAAACCAGGTCTTCTCTGGATATTCACATTATTGAAAGTATTTTGACACAATTTGTTGTATATCAATTTTTAATTATTATTAGATTTACGAGCATTGAAATAGTATGGAATCTGATTTTCGCTCCTAATTTTTACAATAATCAAAAAATCGAAGTAAGTCAAACGTATGGGCATAACTATGGTTAATATACATCAAATTATATAAAAATATTTTCCATAATGTCATATCCAGGGAGGAAAATGGGAACTACGATTGTATGGAGAAACGGCCATCTCTCTCCTCTCTCCTCTCCTTTCGTTTTATTGTACGACGCAGTCAAAGTAACTTTGCTGGCCTAGGCCAGCATACGCCTACGATAATCTATTGCCGGCACGCCTCGCAATGTTCGCAGCACACAATGTTTGGAAGCCTACTATTACGAAAGTAATAACAATATTTCCACGTGTGTTTGAGAAAAGTTCTTTCAATACATCTAAAAGTAGTAGACATGATTAAACGATATGAAATTTGTTAAAAATGTTTATGTTTGACACTACGTGATAAGTGTTAAACGTTCACAATGTTGGTTCACCAGAAAATAATAGAAAATGTCACTAAAAAGTCAAGTACGGGTAAACAAAAAGTAAACAATAGCAACACCGATCGTGATAAAAAATATATCTGTCGCGAAATGAGAGTTGTGTTGATGCTTTGTTCGATATACGGTGAACGTCAAAGTTATGTTTTCATTTTCCGCCTTATTGCAAAGGAGTAAAGTGCAAAAGTGTAAACACGTTTAATCGTTGATTTCAACAAGTGACATAATATATGTATAATGGAATCACTGGCAACAGTGTCAACCCAGTTGACGACGGATTTTTCATAAGTTTATTCAAGATTAGTCGTTACAATTTTGTAGTTAAATCTCAGTTAAAAAGGTTTTATCGATGTTTTTAAACACTACACTTCTTGTATAAGCCATTACATGTCGTTGGTTACGACTTTAACCTTTAATTCGTCAGCGTCACACACGTACGTTTACTTCAAATATCGAGAGTCCTAAAATAAACTTTCAAGAGAGGATATCTCGAAAAATATACAAGATATCGAAGAACTTGACTCAATTTAACTTGAAACAATTTTAATCAACTTTCATTTTGTATAAGTGGCCATGTCGCTACGTCGCATAGTTTTCGAGATATAATCTAAAAACCACAAAATGGGACCTTCAAACCCCCCTCTACCCCGGGCTCAAGGGCTACGGCCGGGGACTTTTGATATGTTCACCTCCTAACTCGTTCAAAGTTACGAGGTCAAGAATTGTGTTCCAAGCATTTCCCCCTATAACTTTTATTGAGCATTCGTGGCCTAAGAGTCCTAAGACAAATCTCCTTGATATCTGACGAAAACAAAAATACCTATGTTTACAAATGACGGACTAAAGATACTGTGACGCGACGTGAAAAATTAGGTGCCGATTTTGACCGAATATCGAAAACGACTGATTTCTGCATTATTGCAATTCCGAAAACAATGTTCCCGGAACATTGAATACGAGTGCGCTTCGCAACAATGACGGGCATTTCAAAGGCATTTCATTCGCAGAGTTATGGATAATTTCATATTCGCAGTAATTAATTAAGAGTTATCGTATTTCCACATTATTGCGCAATTTCATTGTCAC
Organism: Cydia pomonella; assembly: GCF_033807575.1. NCBI lineage: Eukaryota > Metazoa > Arthropoda > Insecta > Lepidoptera > Tortricidae > Cydia > Cydia pomonella. The sequence goes on along the minus strand of NC_084703.1, from coordinate 5,858,348 downwards.
TGAATATAAAATTTGTTTATTATTAAAAGTAGAACCCGCTTGGTTATTTAAGACATATTTTTAAATATTTTATTTTATTCGTTATTTAAGCTCTCGCTTTTTGTACACATATTTAGTAATTTGAACGAGTTTAACGTCATATTTATGCATGTTAAAGATATCGTGTGAAACCAGATAAAATCACTAAATATCTAAGTTTACTTATTTTTTATACCACCTTCTAAACGACTTTGAAGTGTTGTGTACATTATTGTCAAGGCAAGTACTCGTTAGTACGCAGCGGTCATTTTATACATACGAGCGAGTAGGGGTACAAGTAAACAATTATATGCTACATTTCAAAGTATTCATAATAATACAAAACCATCAACTAGTGCGACGGTTGGTAGAAGGCTGAATAGACTAGTTTATTTATCATCATAAAATAGCATGGTCCCCTGGTGCCGGCGTGTCCTAATTGAGTATTAACCCATTGACACAATATGAGGGGTCTGTTGGAAGGGAATAACGATGCTACTGCGTTATTTTTACTCAACTATGGCAAAGAGGGTATGATTTTGGCGATCTATGAATGTATCAAGTGTGGTGGCAACATAACGAAAGCATGAGTAGTCTTATACAAAATAACATAGTCCGGTTCCAATATTAAGTTAGAAAGTTAGGCAATTACTACCGGTAAACTCAAAGTAATGTTATATTATTGGCCTCTGCTGCCTTTCAATTAAATTACCATACTCTAACTTTACCGGCTTTTTAGATTTTGCGATATATAACTTGATATAGTTTACACCATAACAACGTTTCCAAGAATTTGTACTAAATTCAATTTGATTTTCCCTAATAATACTCGTAACGTAACTATTTACAATTGTAACCATTGAAGTGATCGTTAAGTGAAAATATCCCCTCGTACCGTTGCACAAACCGCACTATCATTTCATTAAACTTTATTCGTATCGTTATTTTATTTCCAGTATTCAACTCTCGCATTTTACTATATCTCAGAAATGCGAAATTAAATTTTATAAACTAGCTGTTATAGCTCATATATTTTGGTCATATTTTAATAAAATATGGTGACTGTGATGAGCTGATGAGCTCCTGCTCTGTCCGCCAGCGTGTTGTCCGACCAAACCCGGGCGGTTCAGTTTTGTTCTAGTATCAGCCGAGACCGATCTTTAGTCGAAACGTTTTTTTATGTCGAAACCTGCTGAAAGTTCGGTAAGACACTACTCACACTAGTTTCAGCGCGACCCAAATGGTACGGCAGTTGTATGTCCGAAACAATTTTTATTTTTTTATGCTGAAGTTTCGTTAAGCCTCTGGCATGGCATGATGTGTGAGATGTCATAGGTTTGCAGTAAACATTGATTGTTTTAAAAAAAAAGGTGACATTAACAAAAATAGTGACTTCTATGCAAATTCTACAGATGTCTAATAGCAAAATGGAAATAAGAACAACGAAATAAGTGGGTAATTCCCGTAAGATGAAAAAAGGAAGTCACCTAACCTTTTAATTTAAATAACGAACAAGCAAGTTCATTCATAAGACACAAAACTATGTCATATGCAAATATATCGTAGTTCCCCGCCTTAGCTCAAAAAAATCCTCGTGTGATAGGACCTACATATTATGAACGACTTCCAGCCGACATAAGAAGTGAACTGTGTGATCAGACATTCAAACGCCGATTGAGAGATTTTTTGTTGGATAGACCGTTGTATTATGTTAATGAATCTATGACCGATGTATATAGATTTTGACGATCCTCTACAGGAGATACTATCTTGACATTATTTTAAAATACTAGTATCCTGTAATTATTTAATTTTTGAATTGATATTTTATTGATTATGTTTTTGTATATCTGTTTTGACGATCATAATATGAATTCTTGTAGATTGACATGCCTGCAATTTATAATGTAATCTGTATTATGAAATAAATAAATCTATCTAATCTATATCTCTATCTATCTATGAGAATAATAGATAGAGAGATTATATTGCATTGTTTGACTTCTTACGCTATTATTACACTTGTTGTCCGGATGCTAAATTGTCCAGTCAATTGTTTTAGTGTCACGGTCGAACAAAAATAAGTCTTAACGTCTTCCTACTAAAGTTTATTCGAAAAATTCCTTTAAAGGGTATTATTACTGAGATTGCTGTTAGCGCCAGACAAAGGAACAGGAGGCGTCCATAAGCTCGTATCATTTAATTAACATGTCACTGGCTGGACTTTTCACAGGCCCTCTTAGGAAGGATTAAATCGAGTTGAGTTCACAAACATCTTTACAAGCCAATGTTCCAAAAATATATTTACACGCCTCTGAGACAGTAACAGTAAGGTCGTGTAAATATATTTACAGTACAAATGGTGCTACTTTCCGTGCATATGTCGAAACTTTAAGGAGCCATATGTACTGTAAAACGTTGTACGATACATGTGCGAATAGGTAATTCGCAACTCGTGTCGATTTAAAACACTCCCTTCGGTCGTGTTTTACTTTATCACCACTCGTTGCAGATTTCCTATTTTCTGCACTTGTATCGTAAATAACTGTTTTGAAACGTTGGCTAGTAAAGATGTTTGTGTACTAGTACGGTTAGTGCGTGAGTTTTGTTGGTGATTTGATCTTAGATTCGCGTTTTCCCGCGAGGCCACCTGCATCAAATCACCTTATCTACAAACTTCAAATTCCCATCTCACTCTTTAACCCCTTTGTCCGCCAAACACGTCAAATGTCGCACGCGGCTACAGTCCAACAAGAGTGCACAGAGTGCAACCGTCGAGAGCACCCAAGCCTGAAGAAGGAAACATGTCGCCAAAATAATTCAAGTGAGTGAAATGTTACCGTGGTATCTAAATATCATTCAAACAAGATTCACGATAACGCGCCGCGCACGGTAGGCGTACCATTCAAAGGGTTAAGAGATGAATCAGGGGGCATGAAGTTTTGATGAAAAATAGGAAGATATATTTTGATGTAGGCATAAAATTAAATATTACGAAACAAATGTCTTACGATCTCAAACTTCTTTACAGCTACTGTGTGTAGCAATTAACTATATAGACATGAACTTCATAGAAACAACCTAGGACCCTTTTCACGAATGGTATTAGATTAATATTATTAGTCCAACAACGATGTAACTGTGCCTAATGAGTTCTTATTGAGACCATACATATTTTAAGAAAAAAATAGGCTACTACAACACAAGCATCTTTCGTGTGTGTGTGACTAATAATTCGGTCTTGATCCTTATTAAATACACAGACGCGAGGGTAGGCCAGATTTGACAGATCAATAATTATAGGACATTTGTATGTAATTTAGGAGAAAAGCTCCATATTCAACTCTAACTTTGTATGCTGTTCTGTGTATACCTAAATGCTGTTCAGGCTTATTTAGGAATAGCGTACATTCGACCGAATTAACATAAATAACTTTCGTGCTCTCATCAGTTGCACTATTTTAAGTCATTTCATATTAAAATGCCTGGAATAGCGTACTGCCTTTCGTTTGAAAATGAACTCTGTTCCTAACGGACTAAAGACCCATTTTTACAATAGCTTATTGTTAGTAGATCGTACCACGCCCCATTAGTATTTATAAAGAGTAATTATTTGATAATTCGCAAGGCATTTTATAATTATCAACATCACGAAACATCACGGTCCATCAGTCAACACATACATAGTACGCATAGCGTTGCTGGGGGAAATATTCGCATAGCGCAGGCATGGCAGCGGATTAAGACATAAAACAAATTAAAATTGCAATCCATTGTTTTACATCTTATTTAACAAGAAAAAACGTAAAAATAAAGACTTGACTAAATCCCTGCTAATATTACGTATTTAAGTATTTATAAATATTTATTAAGTATAATTAAGTATATCGTTGTCTAAGTACACTCATCACCTTATTAAGCTTATTACTGTGGGACTTTGTCAATTCGTGTAATAACGTGCAAAATTCCGGTCGTTGTGAGAATCAGATTAGTTTAAAGTAATACGATGCCTAGACGACCATCATAAGTAAGTTTCTAGACTAAAATATGTAAACGATCGCAGATACTAGTATTTACATTTGCAAATTGTGTTAAACTGAACATAATCTGAAAACTTTAAACTTTAAAGGGAAGGGGTCGAGACAAATCTCACGACATCTCACCACGGGAAGGGGGAGGGGTCAAAAAATCCTCAATAACCTTCACGTAATGGACGCCCCCTTAGTGTTACAGCGCGACACGCACACATTCATAAGGCTGCCTTTTCAATGAGTGCAAGACGTGCGGGAATTAACCAACACCACATCTCTTCTCCGCTTCGCTGGATTACAAGTATTACAACCAATGTTTGACGACCGGTCTGGCCAAGTAGGTATAGTGACCCTGCCTAAGAAGTTGATGGTCCGGGGTTCGAATCCCAGTGAGGGCATTTATTTGTGTGATGAACACAGATATTTGTTCCTGAGTCATGATTTCTATGTATATAAGTATGTAGTATAAGCTTTGCTTAGTTTGGGGCTCGGTCGATCTGTGGAAAAAAAGTGACATCTTCTCACGTCTCCGCCCCAGTACTGAGCGACAAAGGGCTGAAACCCGACAAATGAGAATGAGTGGGTGTAAAATCGGCTTGGCATAACGTTATAGTTTCGTTTTAGCTAGCCTTTTTCTGGCTATTTATGGTTGCACCCTTGTGGTTTAATCTATAAATTTAAATATATCAATATTTTTAAAAACACTTTGGGTGTGCTCTTGATCTTACTATGTAACTCCACATTTTAACACTCCTGTGGTCATCTACCATAACATTAGTATTACGCGTACCTAACTCTGGGTATGCCTAGGTCTAGTTTATGTCCTCAACGCGAGTAGGTGCGGGAGTTTAACGGTAGATCGAAAAGACTCAATGGCGGGCATATGTATATGGGTTAAATTATAGGGTCTTTGACACTGATTAGGGTGGCAGGTGGATTTTTTTAAGATAATACATTTTCGTGATACGCTCCTAAGGCCCAGCCATAGAAATGAAAAATCCTAAATTTGCCACTAGAATTTGAACCTATAGTGCAGGGAATACAGTTGATTTTATTTTGTTTGAAAATTGAATGAAACAAAGCCAATGCAACTCTGTTCCAATTGAATATGATTTAAATTTCATCGAACTGAATAAGTCCTATTGGTAGGACCTTAGGCCTTACGAGGATAGATACGTTTCCCAAAAGGTACCTGAGGTTTGCCATTCAAGAAACACACTTTTCAATATAAATTATTATCTTTACTACTTGGGTATTATTATTATTGTAGCGCTAGGGGGCCTTTTGAGTGCCACATCGACTAGGTATTGATCTATTGTAGTGGCCATAAAAACTTGAAGATCAAGTTTTAGTGTCATACTTATAATAACCATATCCCATCAATCTCTCACAGTATTGGACAGAAAGAGATAGGTAGGTAACATATCCCACGCAAGAAAGAGTTGCATGTCACAGTTGTGCTAGATTGTATGTAAGACATAGGTATATTGAGTGGCCATATAATACAAAAGGCATGTCACATTTATCTCAGACCTTAATACTCAAGTCACAAATAGATACTCTGTGTTTGAATATTGTACGGCCAATTACTGTATACCATATTGTGGTGTCTTCATCAGGTGACAAAAAATAGTCATATTTTCATTCTACTTAACCTGTATTTAATTTCAGTATCTGGCTTGTTACTTGCAATTTTATCAGTAAATCCCCTAGTCAGGGTCAGTAATGTTATTGTTTTTATTACATAACAGACATTCATATTCACATTGTAAGGCCCACCATACATAATATTACTGTTTTTAATTTGAACCTTGTTAAATAAGAAATAGGGATGACTTTAATTTCTTTGGGAAAACAACAAGTAGAACAAAAGACATGCTAATTTATTTGGTTTTTGAAAGGTTCTAATTTGACTGACAATGTGTACATGTACATTCTAATGGACATTGGGCTAACCATGTTTATGTGTACTTTACATAGCATTTATATTTATCTATGTACCTAGTCATGTATTGTCCCCTGATAGATGATTTACTTTAAGAGTGTGTTGACTTTTCAATTGACAGTTCAATTAGGTATCAAATAGCACTTAACTAGATGCCTATCAACAACATTGGATAAGAAAACTGTACTACAGTGGTAAATATCTAGTTATGAATCAATAGTTTCCAAGAAAATTCTTATCAATTGATAAAGAATTTCTAACAACAATGTATCTCTAACTGTAAAATCGAATATGTAAACGCCAATTGTAAGCACTTTGTACCTCATTCAAAACACAGACGCCTAAATTGGATTCGAGTATGATGTGAATATGTACAAAGAGTATGAGTAATACTGCATTGTGCGAGCGCGAGGGGTATTTTATTTGTGGTCAACAAGTCACTCACACCAGTTAATAAGGAAAACACATGCAAAACTACACTTATATACGTTGTGGACATAGAAGCACCCAAGAGCTGCTAGGGTCAAATCTTCGCGGTACGTAAGTTTGCTGCAAAGTTTCTACGATCGTTCGAAATATTTCCCTGCGGCCGGGGTGCCATCGTGCGTACAATTGCATTCCTTGACAGCCGATGTGTGACAAAGCGCGTAACAACTCGAGCGTGAGCTGTAGCCCCGATACCATTATCAGTACCCGAAGAACTAAGAAAACACAAGACGCTACTCTCGCGCTCGTTAAAAACATCGTCAGCTGTCACCGATTGCGTCAATACTAGATAAACCTGTTATGTGCCATCAACAAATATTTTATGCCCCAACGGACACAATAGTCCTTATGCAGAAAAAAAAACAGCCAGACAATAATAATGGTAACAAAATAAACTTAAGTTAACAAATTATCGATCTATGGTGATCCGCAAGTTACTGCACTCTTACCTTCGGATAACTCTAAGTCCAATTCAGCTAATTTGTCTCTTATCTCGTCCGGCAACTTTGATATATCAACACTTAAGTCAGCCATCGTGGTAAAACACTGTTTTCACACAAAACAAATAAACTTAGCGAGAACACTTCAAGAGACCATCGTGACACATGGCCATCTTGAATTTCGAACAATTTGTGACTCCGAGTGTACCATAGTATAGAACTGTTAGTCTCCCATTAGAACACTAGAGGGCGTCTGCACCGGGCAAAAGAGGTTTGTTCTCTTTGAGGAAAATCATATTGGTTTACATTTTATCTTTTCGATTCAAATAATTATGGTAAATATTGGTTATTGGAAGCGTATTTTTTTATAATATTGTTGCGGTTTTTAACGTTCATTTTATCGCACACTTTTTTTAAATCATTAATATTTGACACTGTCTATGGTTTTGATATACGATTTAAAGCAGCTTTACACGAAGAATGAATAACATAAAATTGTTGTTCAAAAAATGGTTTGCAAACAATATAATTGGTTATTATTAAACATTATAAATTAAAATGATTTTATAATATAAGCTTCCCATTAAAATCGTTGCCTCGTTATACTTTAATATAAGTTGTACTTTAATATTTTGAAAGCAATTCGAGTTAGTATCATACATACATCTGCGAAGAAATTCAAAGGTGTATGTGAAGTTCCCAATCCGCATTGGGCTAGCGTGGGGACTATAGCCCGAGCCCTCTCGCGCATGAGAGGAGGCCTGTGCCCAGCAGTGGGACGTATATAGGCTAAATTTTTATTATTATTATTAATTCGAGTTAGTAATTTACTATGGGCAGGTAATTAATTTATGTTCAAATGGCCAATCGAAATGATATAATATAAGGTTGTTAATTTTAAGGAGCCCTTTTTTATAGCATGTCAGCTAATAATATAAAAAATAATTAAGTGCTTTGTGTATAGTATAGGAAAATATTCAATTCATTTTTAATCATGTTTACAATACAGATACTCACATTTCTTTCTTTCCAATTGGAAGCTAAAGAAGCCCAGTCCTTTATAGTAACCTAAACCATACAATAGGCGCAAGCCACCTAGATTTATTCAGGCATACCCCCCTGACCTATTCATAAAGCTGGATCCACCCTTACTGGTGTTACATATTTAAGATGATCGAAAAATGATTAAGCAATATGAAGTTTTTAAAGTACCTACGCTGACCCTTCAAGCTAGGTACAAAAAAAAAAACTAACACCAAATTCAACGCAATCAGAAGATTTGTCCGTTATATGGCAAATTTTAAGAACATGTGTAAATACCATAGTTTGTCAGAAATTTTACTTTGTGCATCTTAAATTCTGCTCAACGGAGAGCAGTATTTTGAATCATTCTAGAAAAGGAAGTCATCATGTAACTCTCATATTGTATTACATGACGTTGACGTTGTAGTCTCCTGGAAGATAAATAATACTACGAATAAGTGTTGATGTTCATGGATCCTCCTATCACTGGAATTCTTCTTAAACACATACAAGAAAATAATATGAAACTTTAATAAGAGCTCTACATTTTCTAGTAAAATCATCTTATCTTATATCTATTGTCCATTTCTTATCTTTCCTTATGTTGGTATGCTTTCTAATTGTCATAACTGTTACCTTTCCCGCTCTTTCCTGTGTCCTGTGTTGTCTGTGATGTCCATAACAATAAATGTTTTTTGTTTTAGGTACCTTTATACCATAAATCCTTTTAGCAAACCAAAATTTATCATACACCGAATATGCTTATCGAGCGTGGTACGTCTTGAAACGTTGTCATTGGCAAAATCTCTCCTGCCAAAACTCTCAAGAGGAAAAAGCATTAAAAAAAACTGTTCGTGTGAAGCTGTTTTCCCTATGATGGTATCTCTTTATAGTTGGTTTATAAAATACTATGAGTGCAGAGGGCCTACCGCGAACCACGTTCGACGTGTTGCCTCCCTATCACACTTACGCACGAATTTACAAGTGCGACAGAGAGGCAACACGTCGAACGTGGTTCGCGGTAGGCCCTCAGAGCAGTCCTTGTGTGGTAAGAACACTTAAGAAAAAGCTGGAAGCCCAGAGAGATGGAACGGCCGATGGTTACAAAACTCACAGCTTTAAAACTTATTTTGAATAGCGCAAGAATTTCCAGCTTTGTGACAAACTTACTACACAAGGCCAAGATATTTTTTTTTAATAATCAAATTGTTAAGGCTACATAAACAAGTCTCTCATGTACAACATTTTTTCTGAGTAAATAAATGACCTACAAATATGAATATTATAGGACATTATTACACAAATTGACTAAGTCCCGTAGTAAGTTCATTAAGGCTTGTGTTGTGAGTACTTAGACAACGATATTATTAAATACATAGAAAACGCCCATGACTGAGGAACAAATATTCGTGTTCATCACACAAATAAATGCCCTTACCGGAATAAAAACCCGGGACATTCGGCTTCATAGGCAGGTTCACTAGTTCACTACCCACAAGGCTAGAGCCGTAGTCATGGTCACCTATGTCTGTTGTAATTAAATATTTGTGTATTTTATTTAACCATGGCCCTGCCTTAATATTGAACATGAGTGTAAAAATACTTAACATTAGTCTGTTCTCATTGTCTAATCTATTTACCATAAACAAGGTAATACTTATAGACTACATTGCCATGTATTGTACATGGCAACAATGTTCAAATAAGTTTGTAGCTAGGTGGCGCTGGGTGTTTTCTTCTTCCCGTCATTCACACTTGATAGTTTTTTACTTTTTACATTTCGGTAGTTTAGTTGGCTGTAAAATTATTTTCGTAATGGCTGCCACGCTAAAGTGTAGCTCATTGGTTATGTCATGTATATAAAATCATTATTCTTAAGTGTTACATGTGTAATTCAACAAGTGTTATGAACAATGATCGCATGAAAGGAGTCTTAGTTTCATTCTCGCAGGGACGTTTCTTCTTTCATGTTTCCTTTTTTGGCAATTAAGTTATGGACTCGGCATTTGTGTACTGTATGTAATAAAAACATAATCTATGCGTCGTGAAAAGTGTTCTCTGGGACCATATTGAGTGGAAAGTGTTTCGAGAGAGTTGAAAATGACGGATACGCGTTCGTCGTCTGCGTTGTTCAAGCGCGCGGAGCAGCTGCGGCGATGGGAGGAATCCGACACCAATAAACAGAGCCCGACTCCTAAGCTGGCGTCGAGGATCCAGTTTTCCTCTGGGATCGTGTTCCTGGCGGCGTGCACGGCGGGTGACAAGGACGAGGTGCAGCGTCTTCTAAAAGCGGGAGCCGACATCAACACTGCGAACGTGGACGGGCTGACAGCTCTGCACCAGGTCAGTTTTAGTGCTCCAACACACATCTCAACCCTTCCTGGTCTATGTCGTTTCTAAATACCGTTCTTTGACGGTTGTCGAGAAATACGTAGTTTGACAGGTAGGAAGTTTCAACCTGGAATTCAAATTTTCATCAACGTATACGTTTGCGTGAATGGCGAGGTTTATTGTTACTTCAACCACATACGAAATATCAGTGATGAATTTAATTTTTTGGGACTATTTACAAAGCAACAGGACCTTTCATGCAGGATGATAATATCTCAGTTTTAGTCATAGAAAAGACAGCAATAATTGTTTAAATGTTATGTTGCCAATCCTTTTCCAATTTATTCAAATTATACCAAAAACCTTATGGCTATGAACAACAATATCTGTAATTAAGATGAATGAAAATAGATGCCCTCATAGAGTATATCTATATTTTCTTATCTTTTAAAATGCCATAGATTTCAAGTTAGTGTTGCCAATGCACCAAATAAATGAAAAAAAAAAACAAAAAGTAGACAATATATTTGGTCGGCATCCTTATCATACACAGACAAGATGTTAAACCTCATTCATATGTATGTAATTGTGCCAAGGTTTTAACTTATTTAACCCTTTATCAGGAATGCTGCGATTTTATATGGCAAAAACGGCCCATATAACAATGATTTAAAACTTGATTTCAAAATGACGGGGTTTCTATTTTCCGTACTTTATCATACTCATCTGACCATTAAAGGGTTAAATTGAATTTTTGGCTAATACAATAATTTCCAACTATTATTAGCAATAAAAACTAACAGTCAACAAGTAATTTTTCATTACAAAAGAGCCAGATGGATACTTACGTTGAAATATCAAAATATCTTAACTTTTGTTTAGAAAACATTAATTGCAAGTTTAGTTATTATTCAACTCAGTTTTGAATTATAAATCCAATATAACTAGTTTTGTAATATATGTATGTTATCATTTAAAAAACAGTGCTAATTCCAACTACTCAAGTAATTTGAAACTACCCTCCATTTTTTTTTGTTAGTTTTGTTGCATTTCACAGGAATGCATAGAAAAAGAAAGGTGACTTTGTTACTTAACCAGTTTTACTAGACCATTCCCCTAAAAAATATCTAACCATTATTAATTCTTTATATTTTGGGGTTTAGCCTTTCATTAATAATTTATTAAACTACCTTCAAGAACATAGCAAATAATGTATTATAACCTAATATTTTCTTAACCTTTTCTATGAAACAAGCTTGGTAATGATTAAATCAATTAAATTAAATAAGTATGTTGGTTGGTTATCAGCAGACATAGATATTTGGGGGCAAAATTTATTGAACAAGTCGGGGAGTTTCCATATTAATAAACTTGATTATCAATGCTTTTGTGATGAACTATAGTCTAACTAGCAACCCGCCCAGCTTTGCATGGGTAGTAACACAAAATCTAAATAAATGAAACACCTAAACCATCCTTAAGAATCGCTGTATTGATAGGTGAAAACCATATTAAAATCCGTTCAGTAGTTTTTGAGTTTTTTGCGAACACAGACAGACATGGCAGGGGATTTTGTTTTATTTTGTTATGTCTTGTGAGGTTGGCAGTATATAGCTGCTTGGTAAATTTTCTAAAATTATTTACAGTGCAATAATTCAATTCAATTCAATTAGCCTTTATTAACTGACTCGTTTATTCTGTTATGTTACATTGTCACTGTTTTTAGTTGTCACTAGTTAGGTTGTTAGGGTTTCCATTTCCATTCTTCTCTGTTCCAAATGGTTCTTATTCACTTTGTTGGGAAATCATCCTCCCATCTCATTATTGGGGTCATAATTAAGTGTAACATAAAAAATCTTCTTAATTAGATGGTTTAATTCTGTATGTTGTTCTGTAATATAATGATGATATCGGAAAAAATCACGCTGGCTAAGAGCTTTAGTCGAAAACGCTCTGCCTAATCCGTTTGAGCTATGACAACACAATGTATAGTGGGGTTGTCTCCCTGTCATGGGTCTACATAAAAGTCCACAATCTTGAATGTCTACCTTTTAAGGATAACTTATGTTAATGTTTAAGGAGAAATCATAAATTAAAGTTTCATTTTGAGCCATATAACTTGTATGAAATGTGAGGAACACTATCCGTTAGTTCTAGAATTTTTACCACCTTATGCACTGGAATCGCTTAACTTACCCCCATTATGCAATTCACAAGTAGCCAAAGAGTTAAATAGATTGTTGTGTACTTTAGCAACAGTGGTAATAAATGGCTTATTAGAGTTAACAGACATTTATGAATAACACCACAAATCATTGGCTGAACAACTGTATCACATGCTTTTGTGTTAACATTATTTTAAGATATAATATAAAATAAACATAATACATAGATTAAACAATGACCCCTAAACTAAGCTATAATTTTTTTACTATAAGGTAGGTGAGTACTTTATAGTTTAAAAAAAAACTGACTATAGAGTATGTCTAAGCCAACTTTACATCAACTAGAATAGAACAAAGTGAGGAGTGTCACTATAAACTGTAAATGCCATACAGTGCTTTAGTTAAGTTACTCCTGTAATTTTGAATCCATGAACTGGGAATCACATTGCACAGTCCAATAATTATTGTTTGAAACCAAACACCGCAAATTATAGGTAAATATGACTCACTGGTTTCCTTACTGTGAATAATGTGACCCAAATGCTTTATTTACATCATGCTGTATACAATACATCACTATTAATATGATTAATCGGTCACACAGTCAACTAAGATAAAATATATGGTCACTTTAATGATACATTAATGATATATATACTATGGAGAGGAGTATGACTGGGTATAAATACAGTATAGAATTAGAAACTCGGACCTAAGACAAATTACCCAAGTTATCAACATCTTTAAACGCATTGGCCAACAGAAGTGGAGATAGACCAGGCATATGATGCATGATGAGACGACAAAATTGTACAGTAAGTTATTAGATTGTTACCCAAAAGACAACTCAAAAAGAGGATATCAGCTAACAAGGTGGGAAGATGAACTAAAATTGATAGTGGAACCTAACTAGAGAAGACTTACCCAAGACAGTGGAAATCCTTAGAAGTATTAAACTAATGTTCTAATGTGTAATCTAATGTTCTTAAGAACGGAATAAATAGGCTAAATAAATAATAGTAATTATACAATGACTCCTAAGGAAGTGGACCCCAAACCAAAGGCCCTGGGCGTGCCAATCCATTCCGCGAAAAAAGCCAAATTGTTGAAATATTACCTTGAAAAGATAACGTGCTAGTCAATCAGTGCCAACCGGTCATACTTGCGTATTTTTACATGTAATTAATGTTCCCTCTCTCTTCTTCTTCCTCGCGTTGTCCCGGCATTTTGCCACGGCTTATAGGAGCCTGGGGTCTTGACAACTAATCCCAAGAATTGGCGTAGGCACTAGTTTTTACGAAAGCGACTGCCATCTGACCTTCCAACCCAGAGGATAAACTAGAGGATAAAAGCGACTGGTAAATATTAAATGATATTTCGTACATAAGTTCCGAAAAACTCATTGGTACGAGCCAGGGTTTGAACCCGCGACGTCCGGATTGCAAGTCGCACGCTCTTACCGCTAGGCTACCACCACATGTTCCCACTCTCCCACCGCAAAAATAAATACGCAAATAAATAACAAACAACCACCAAAAGTATAAAATTTGACACGTGTTTCGTCTCTCTACGAGGCATCCTCAGGAAATTGTTGGAATTATATTATTATGCAATTCAGCCCGCGAAATGGAAACCGTACCCTGAATTTAAAATAAATAAATATTTGGGGATAATCTTACACAGATTGACCCAGCCCCAAACTAAGTAAACCTTGTACTATGGGTACTAGGCAACGATATATAAGCATAAATAGATAAATACATAGAAAACATCCACAAGTCAAGAACAAATGTTCGTGATAAACACACAAATAAAAGGCTTTACCAGGATTTGAACCTGCGACCTCCAGCTTTGTAATTAGGGTCGTAAGAACTATTATATAATCTCTGATTAGGGTCACTTCCTACTAGGCCAAGAGGCCGTTTAATTTGGCCCTTCAGTTAAAAACTTTGGAGACCCCAGTCGTAGATTACCCCAGCAGATTACAACCTTGTCTTGCTGAGGTCACAGTAAATGAGATATTATAATGAACGACAGCTTTTTCACAATAGTGGACATTTATCTTCACGATAAGCATATGTCACTTTCTGACATTGCTTGATAGTAAGAGACGGACTCTATCCTGTCGTTATCAAGGAATAAACCTGCAGACTAAATTTTATTTTGACGGTACAAATTTTGGTTTTTCGTGTCACTGAAAAGTACCCTAAGTTTGAAGGGTATTTAGCTGAAGTACACTTGTCGGAGAACTAAATGCTCGTGCTAATGTAACGTTCTAATAAAAAAGGTCATACAAATAAACAATTTAACCTATTTTATTTATGTGACTTTTGTAAAGTATAATTTTTCACAATCCAGCTGCGTATATAAAGACGCGATCAAAATCTTAAACTAATTATATTACGTATTGATCAATGGTACATATATATTGTACCGGCCAATAATACATATGTATTATAAGTTTTTTTTTATATTTGTGAGTGGCTTTCACCTCACTACTTTAGGTAGTCTAGTTGTATTCCTTTGTGCGAGCGATGAGAAAAATTGGTCTCGTGTAATAGTTTTTTCATAGAGGTTTTTTGTTTTAATGTAAGGTCTATTTTTATATTAGAGCTTTTTTAGTCATATGCTGAGTCTCCTATTGTAATTCACAGTATTTCATAGCAGAATTCATCATACATTTGTATAAAATGACTAGTAAAATACGCAAACTACAAACTAACCTATATTGTTTACTCTAGGAGTGGCGCCTAAACACAGTACAATTAAAGTGAAATAAGAAAAACAGTGCAAAAACTGCCTTATTCAAATAGTTTCGTTCAGAAATAAACATTGTGTGTACCCTGTGTTTCGTATCCAATTATATAGAATAACTACCCATTCATAATAGGTACAATAACCAGTCTGATTATACAAGTTTTGTATCCAAATATCTGGCAACCCTGATAGCTTCCGAAGTTTTTCCAATTTTGTATACTTTCTGACGTCTAATCATCACTAGTGAAGATTACGTTTGTATGGAGAAGCGTACTATTTTCCTATTTAAAAACTAGAACCTTGTGCGTTAAGCCGTAGAGGCGTTTTTTGTTGGTCGCACTTCCTGGCGTTTTTACCACTATAAAGCCTAAGTTGTGATTAGTTTCAGTTATTCTTGCTTCTTGCTCGAATAATCGGTTTAAACGGATGAAGTTTGATTAAATGTACCTGTTTATTTATTATCTGGCTGGTCTTGCATATGTCTAGGCAGAGATTTTAAAACACCGTATAAAATTATGAACGTTATTTTGTACTTGTACAGTCAGCCAAACTATTAGCTTAGCACCCCTGCGTACATTTGTATGTATGAAACTCATTAGAACTGAGGTGAAATAGGGTTGTGATGGAAAGGTGCAAGTCCAACATAAGCAGACATTCAATAATGTTGCCTATTCGCATTAATAACGCAACGTTTTTTGGCAGAAACCAATCCCTTCATCGACAAAAGACATTTTATAATAACGGTGAAGGCAGACCATGTATGTAGCATGTGGGGTGATTAGCCTAGAGGTTAACTCCTCAAGTCCCGGTGACCACCAGAAAAGTTACCTTTAAATTACAAGTTTGAACCCGACCGCAGACGACGTATCGTCGCGTTAACATCGTGGCGTCATTTACCTATGTTGCGATTTCAAATTTCAAACCCGATTGCTGAACGGCATTCGAGTTGATTCCGAGTGACATTGAGAGATGCAATACTGATCTGCGGTCGGGCGATAAGTGTTTTCTGCCGCTTGTCGACACGTCACTAACTTCATGTCGCTGACTACGAATGGCGCTTCATAGAAATCCATAGAAACCAGTCGTTTCTCGCTGCCGTCGCCTGTTGTTGGGTTCCAACTTGTACCTTTAGGCCCCATCACAGGCACGATTTTATGTAAAATGTATAAATAGTCAAGTCTCAGCTCCTACGATTTAAAGATTTTTGACTTTTTCTATGGCCGCCATTCGTAGTTTTAAGGAGCTAGACAGATCAAAATCATCAGAATGTATGTATGTGTCACGAAGTCTCCGATTGGGGCGTATTACTATTTAGTTGTAGTAGTACTACTAGTTGTAGCCGCCTAGAGTACGGCCAATACGCATGACGGGGAAACGTGGCAAACAAATCTAGCGAGGCGAAAAAGATTTATGCGCCAGGAAAAATAGCAATATTTATTTAAAAGGAATGGTCTGTCTGCCTGTCTTGCTCAAATACCTCGTGAAATATTGGCAATAAAATATGTCAATTTTGTTTCATCTCTACAAAAAACTTATCACATTCCGCTTTATGTAACTTAACACGAAAAGTGTATTGTTATCAGTACCAATATCGTCAATATAACTAACCACGGACTTTGTACTATCGCTATAAGGTTTAGGAATGGTCAGCTAAGTGTCAACGGTACACGAAGACTTAGCATTTAGGTAACATCTGTGCGTTTCGCTTCCGCACCGAATCAGAATGCGGCACCGCCGTGACGCGGGAATAGCTAGATTGTCGCGACGTCACAGTACGGATTTAGCCTGACCGTCTGCCGTACTACCCACCTAATTTTAAACGGCGGAAAAACTTAGGACTGTGTACTGGGCATACGACCTTTTGAAAGTGAGGAATGCTCTCGGATAACCTTTGCTGCCGGCGAGATATTAGCCAAAAGGAAATCTCTTTGACTATGCGATTGGACAAGGTTTTGGGTCAATTGTCGATAGCGTTACTGGTTTGAAAAAGGCAAGTATTTCGTAGTGTGACTGGCGTATTACGTGCGTAATTGTAAAAGACGGATAACCGTGGGCTGATAATCTGCGCGGCATACGTTGTATTCGAAAAGAAACAACTCTCATAACCTTTGGTGTATTTTACCAATAACCAACAAATATTTTTACCTGTATTTAGTTCAAACACTTCGCTTCTGGTATTGTGTCAAGCCCGCCTGAAAAAAAACATTGCTTCCCCATTTTCGTCATGTTAAAACACCGGAAAATTTTCGGATTTCCTTGACCCACCCACCGCACAAGCCTTTTTGAGCTTACTGTGGGACAATCTCCGTATTAATGTCCTATAATATTTATTTACTTTCTGCTTTTCGCTTATGCTACGACCGCCCAGGCACTGCCTGCGTGTTTAAAAAAATATATATGTGTTTTTATTTTATGTATTGAGTTGGACCATGCTAACTAACGTTTTTGATATTTCAATCCCGTGTTAATAAGTCGTTTATAATGAAACTCCCTCACTTTGTTCTATTTAAGTCGATGTAACGTTAGCTTAGATTATGAACTAACCCGTTTTGACGTGGTGGCTTAACATTATAAATACGAAACACAAACTTTTTTCAAAATAATGACAATATATTGAACTATTTGTGAAAGTAAGTATCACATTAGGTTAGGTTAAACGAGAAGGTCAAAAGCCGCCATAATTCTCGAGGTTTCTTCGACTAATCAGTCAGTCAGTGCCCTGCTACGACGTTAAGAAAGCGTTTTTCAGTCTTGACTTCGGAATCTCCAGTATAACTTGGTCTCTATATTCCTAACGACCATATGTAATCATAGAACATTTGTTCTTCGGTTTCACACACACTCGGTGCTAACAACACTGACTATCGGTAGCCCTTATGCCTTTAAAATAAGGTTTAGGTACATTCAGTTATTCTTGTTTGTGTTGATTATGGTCCGAATAACCCCTGAAGTAACGAATCTTAATAGATGTAATTAATGCGATCCATGAGGCAGAGGAGTGATACAACTCTAGCGATGATGTCGTCTGTTTACAATATAATAAGTTTGAAAAGGACGACAAAGAATATTTTTTTATTGTGTTGGTAATTCAATGGCATTAAATGTTTATACATTATGTTTATTATCCATACATTCCATTAACTGAAAATTAGAGTTTTTATATTGAATTTAACACGTATTAACTAAGGGCAAATACCAGGAAAAAAACTCACAGAAACTAGATGTAATTGCAAGGCAGATTAACCACCAGTGTTGGCCGAAACGTTGATGCAATTAACCATTATTGGCTACTAACCATTATAAATTGAACCGTAAACTGTAACCGTCCGCTACGGTCTACGGTTCACTTATATTTAGACTGGTTAATGGTTAATTGCAATTAACGTTCGGCCAACACTGTTAACCACAACCTTATAAGGTTAAAGTTGGGTCGATAGAAAGAAATCACCAAAACATATCTAATTTTCATTTATTTGCCATTCTATATCCTTTATTATTAATTATAATTGTCACCTATATAACTAGTGATAGAGCAGACAAGCAAAATTTAAATCAAAAGTATATATTCATAGTAATAGAGATTAAAAGTAATAACCCCCTATATTTACCATCGCAAGTTTCGCGCGGCGCGCCATATCTTTTGTTTCCTTCTAATTTCTTGGTTCTTGTAGTGTCAGTTAACAGTATGTACGATGGTTCGTTTGGACATGGATGTAATTCTAATTTCCCTGCATATAAAACGGGAGTAGGCCGCACGATCCCATCTGTTCATCTGAATAAACCTACTAGTTGCCAGACGTGGAGTTCCATTTGATTTGAGATGCTAGTTGCTGCCCGCGACTTCGTTTGCGTAGAATCAATACTTCTATATCCTATTTCCACCCCTTTCACCCGCTTATGATTTTCGTGATAAAAACTATCCAATGTGTGCACGGAGCGAATATCAAAACTGATTGAAAATAAATTACCTTAAACAACGTTTGAAAATAAATTACCTTAATTGATCAAAATCGTGACCACTAACTAACTTTAGTCGTATTCATTCATTTGTAATGTAAGAAAACATTAGGGGATACTGCTGAACTAGATGACGCTATTGAGCACGTATGTTTTGTGGTAACTGAACTGTTAAACGTCACTTTGACAAACAGAATTACCGCATGTTAAACGAGGCTGTACAGCAACATGTATGATCGCTGGTGGCCTAGCGGTAAGAGCATGCGACTTGCAATCCGGAGTTCGCGGGTTCAAACCTCGGCTTGTACCAATAAGTTTTTCGGAACTTATGTACGAAATATCATTTGATATTTACCAGTCGCTTTTCGGTGAAGGATAACATCGCGAGGAAACCGGACTAATCCCAACAAGGCCTAGTTTTACCCTCTGGGTTGGAAGGACAGATGGAAGTCGCTTTCTTAAAAGCTAGTGCCTACGCCAAATCTTGGGATTAGTTGTCAAGCGGACCCCAGGCTCCCATGAGCCGTGGCATTATGCCGGGACAACGCTAGGAAGAAGAAGACGAAAAAGAAGTACAGCAACATCTACATCAGCTGCCAAAGTCAAAGCACTAATTTTATTCTTCCTAAACTTACTATTAATAACTCTTCGCTACTAGATACTTTACTGCAAAGCAGCATTAGTGACCTACAAATCGAATTCGTACTCTGATACATACATTATTCTCGGGTAAACACAGTTACATCACTCGAGTTACTAAAAAGGCTTAAAAACTGACCTTACTTGCTGAGACTATAAGGTTCCGTTTAACACAATCGGAAATACACCTGTTTAGAAATATGCGGTCGACTCATGACGCACTGCAACACTATACCGCATCGATACGCACTCGTGCGCTTCTTGAGTTGCTCTTAGGCTTTTGATGGTCGCGCTTTTATCGTTTGCAAACGTTTAATAAGGATGTGAATGCTAAGAGTAAAAGGGCATCCGTCATTGGGCTTTTTGAGATTAGTCTTTTTTTTACAGAAGGGGTATTGGCAAAATGAACAATTTATTCATGTGAAATTAATGGTATATACAATCATAAATACAAATATAAATAAACCGCGACCTGTACTGGGTGCAAAGGTTTCTATCACACTTGCCGCGTTACCACTTTGGGTGCACCTTTGCACCAGTTACGAACCCGCGCGAGCATCGCAAGCTCTTCTCTATAATTCTAATTGACAAATATAAAATATTATTTTGTAAATAAAATTTATTTACATGACATTACAGTTGTACCAATGCGTCACGAAACTTACAGCAATAATAATTATAACTATTAACAATTATAAAAACAATAATAGCACATGGACAAATTCAATTGGAACAGTTGAGCACCTAGCATCCATCGCCTCACAGAATCTCAAGCATTCACTATACACTGCAGATGCAAATAGGTCCCATTCAGGAAATTTGACAAACTCATCGGCATATAGACAGGGTTCGAACCCACGGCTTTTCTTGAAGAGGTATTGGTAAATAAATATAGAACAATATTTTGTAAATAAATTCTTAAAACTCCTTGGTACTTGGAACTAATAATCATGTCATGTTTATGTTGTAATAGAGTTAAATTACACTGCTTTTTATGGTCCCCTCTAGTACCGCGTAAACTTCCCAAAATTTCCTACTATGCCAAACTTTGTCACCTTTCTCCCATTATTGGGAATAAGCTATCATACAGCTGGGTAGCGAATCATTTTTCAAGACAACGTTACGAGTCTTTATTGACATTCGCGCCGTCTAGGATCGGGGTAAGCACCCACCGGGGTCTTCAATATTGCGCGACGATCGCGAATTCACATTCTATTAGGACACCGAGTTTTTGTTATCGCGCGACCACACGATGGTAGCATCGCTTAGATCCCTATGGTGATTGTGGTCGCGGTTGGTCGTCGCGCTATTTTCTTCGTGGCCACCATTTTCTAAAACGATTTATTAAAAAATCTGAAGCAAAGCAATATTAACGCAATGCATGCGAGTTTGACCATGCCAAAAGGTATTTTGACTATGGTTAAATGAAAATTGTTGAGAAAAGGGTTTGTTTGCTCATCTGTCACCTGGATTAGCTCCAAGACCTCGTGTTGACTGACTGACGACCTATGCTGATCTATTAATTTCATGTTTTCTTCAATAACCATTGACATTTCTGATAGATATTCAAGATCTCATTTATACTTCAACATCGCCTTTAAGGTTTTGCGTGGGTATTATGCGTAAAAATGTGTTTATCCTCATTATAGTCATTCTTTGTACCTAAGCGTAACTAAGTAAGCGTCCAAGAAATGGTCAAGCGAATGATGTGATGATCGACAGGTATCGCTATATTACTTTGTATTTCCAAGTACACAGTTTTTTTGGAAAACATTTATTCATCTTGACTCAATTAAAACTTCTTTTTGCAGGAAGGAAAATTTGTATGCAGAATAGTCGAACCCCCCTGCAAACAAATTTCTATGAACGGGATTAATTTAATTATCTCTGCAGCTGACTGTACATAGCTCCAAATACTTTTTGTTCCACATATCACAATTACTCCTCCCCTAAAGTGTTCCGCAGGTATTGGTGGCCTGCCAACTTTGGAACTAAAAGGGCATGGTTAGTTTCATCTGTCACTTGCACCCACAGAAATATCTTGCACCAGTTATTACTATGCCTATTTTATTATAGCAATCGAAAGTAAGCTTAGGTATCTACATACTGGATGATTTTGGGGTCGTGATGCCGAATTTCAAAAATGTATTAAGATGGTCATACTGAACAAGGTTTCCCTCGTTTGTATTGGTCATCGCTTTGGTTAAGGGTAAGTTACAATGTATAGCTTACGTTGCTTAAAATATTTCTGGGTCAGCGGTGGCAGCATGGTTCCATTTTTATCACTTGTCACTAAGCCCGTCACTTTCACACTTGCAAACTTGTTAGAACGTGACAGGCATGGTGACAAATGATAAAAACCCGACCATCATAGTCCTACTGTACACTCGTAGTTTGCACTAGTATACTGTCGACTTGTCTGGCCTAGTGGGTATAGTGACCCTGCCTATGAAGCCGATGGTCCCGGGTTAGAATCCTGGTAAGGGTATTTATTTATGTGATGAACACGGATATTTGCGCTTGAGTCATGGGTATTTTGTATGTAGGTATATAAGTATCTATTTAAATATTTATATCGCCGCCTAGTATCCATAGTACGTGTATAAGATTGCCCCCAAATATTTATTTATTATTCTCGTTTGTGTAGTTTATTGCTACCATAGGTGGCCTTCTAATAGCGTCTGTTCTCATGGGCGCTTTCTAACAAATTTGTATTAATAGTACGCCGCATGACAGATGATAACTTTGCTAGTATCACAACCATCATATCTGTACTGTTTGTAATGTTTAGAACTAGTCTCTGAACTCTTATTATAAAATAAATATGATACGGCTAATTAATGGGTACAATCGGGTACAATGGGCATATACGAGGGTTGGTCCGAAAGTGTGTCTGATCCGGCTGTACGCATGCGATTTGAATATAATTTATATCAGGGGTCACCTATTAGTTTCTTCACGGGTCCAGTTCTTAAAATAAAATTACTATCGCGGTCCATTTCTACTTGAGTTTATTATCTAACCGCGGACCGCGGTCCGCCATTTGGTGACCCCTGATTTATACCATTGTGAGGTAGTGTTCAAAAGCTAAAACTGCTTTACTTGCTAGCGTGCAAAAGTAATTCCAAGTGCGTTTTGAATTATTTATTTAATTTACTTTCCGTTAATCACTGTCCATGCTACATTTGTTACAGGTTGTCAAGCCTAATCATTTGTTATAGGCACACATTTAGTGCCCGGTTATATATTGGAATTCCTAAGGGTTCTAGCTATCAACAGAGTAATCAACATGCACTATTAGGAAGCATTTGCAATTAATTACATGTGCGGTTATTTTTAGATCGCTCCTACTTAAGGCGAAATAGGCTCAAACAAGTCTTACAAAAAGATGGGATTGTATTTTTTACATTTAGTGCAGGAAAAGTACAAATATATGAGTATAGGATCTTATTTCACTAAAGTATTAGTAGAATATATTTTCTACAAATCTATGGGTTTATTCAAAATTCGGTTAATAAATATGCTTTGATAACTAGGAACCCTTATAGTTTCGCCATGTCTGTCTGTCCGTCAGAGGCGTTGCTCCGTGATCGTTAGTGCTAGAAAGCTGCAGTTTTTATGTATGTCTAGTCGACTGAAACCCTGTACCATTTTATTATTATTCAAAGTTCTATACTCATATTTGTGTCTTCTTATTATTAGGTAGGTATTCCTTTCTCCTAATGCTGATGTTATCCACACTCGTAATTCTTAAGTAAAGTTCGTGCCATGCACAATGACGCGCTGATTTGTCAAATCTAACTTTTAATAACATGTCAATTCGTGCCACGCGTCTTCATAAATGACACTATCTATAACTAACAGTGCAGGTACCTTATGTTTTTGCAATAAGGTTTAGGAACTGTTAATTACCATTGTTTCACATTCAGATATTGTTGGGTATTCTGTACAAGTATCCTGACAGTCAGAAAGATAGACGGCACGGAGCTTAAGCTTAGTATGTAATAGTGTTTCGATTGTCACCCTTCGGGTACTTCGGTTACTAAAAATGGAATTACAGTCTTGGCTATATCAACCGCCAGATAGATCAAATGCCACGGACGTATACAGCGTGACTTATTTGTGCGCGGATATCGCAAATTAATCGCATTGCCTGTGTTATGTCATTCTGACAGGCAAATCTATTGGAATGGTTGTAAATAACTTCACACTTGGCTAATCGAGGAAGAGTTTGTAGCTGACAATGTTTATGTACCTGTCGTAAGACTCGTAAGTCCTATTATGACTGTCATAAAGTTGATATTTCTTTAATTAACAGATTGCTTTTTAAGCTTGTCAAGTGGTCAAGATATATACAAATGTCAACCTTTAATGTCAACCTTTCTGTATCAGATATTTTATGAAGGCGCCAATAGTTAATCGAGATATATAATATTGGTATGTGCGGTTCACGATTTTATTTGTTATCTAAACCTACGAGTCAAGTAATAGAACAAAATTTTCTCTAAAATCAATTTTATTTTTGAAGACAATACCACGTGGTATAAACAAACGGTACAGAAATAGAATTACTTAATTTCATTTTCATTTTGCCAGTCCCAACTCTCACCCGACCGGCATATTTGCGATTTTTGCTCCTCACTCGTCATGCCCTCGTGAGTAACTACTGTGACCAATCATGATTCCGATGGGTGGGCCTCGGCATAAATCCACAAGCTTGACAAGCATTGACAGTCGCTTAGTTTTAGTCTTCGGCTTGAAAAAAAAGCACTCGCCCTAATTATTACGCAATGACATTTTGAATCGGTCGGGCTAAACACGTCAAGAATACTCGTACCGTTATAAACAGCCTTGTATTTAAAAATATCGGTGCCGGGGCCGTATCGCGGGAAGCGGAAACGGCGAGTGGCCACGTCACCAGAGATAACTGAGGACTGCAGCCCTTAAGAGAGGTATGGGCACTGTGAATGTCATTTCGCTTAGTGTGGTAGAGCACAGCACAGCGGATGTCTTTCCAGATGTAGAGGAGAAGCCCAACTGGGGAAGTACATCCACCTTACAAAAAACCGCAGCCAAAGAACACTAGACTTCCTCTTAGTGTTGTGTTCCTGCCGGTGAGTAAGGTTGCCAGAGCTCAACGAGGGTGCGGAGTGTTAGGGTCGGCAACGCGCATATAACTCCTCCAGAGTTGCAGGCGTACATAGGCTACGGAGACTGCTTACCATAAGATGGGCCGTATGCTTATTTGCCACCGGCGTACTATAAAAAAAACGTTTAAGGAGATACATCGGAAAATAATAGTTAGGGATACATCTTCGGCAGACGCATCTGTGTGTTGTTTCTTCAATACGCCGACTGATTTGTCCTCCCAATCTGCAAGACGGACCAGACGTAAATATCTTTATGCATATACTAGTACCTACTTAGCTAATTGTACTTTTTAAAACGTAATATTGATATATCTATCTATAGTCTGTATCTTTAGGTATTTAAAAAAAGGTAAACAAACAATTTGTACATTTTCGGGTAGTTTTAATATTTATTGGTTAACCAACCAAATACAAAACCGCCTGGATCTGTCACTGAACGACCTGACTTTAAACCTACATTATTTGATCATGTAATGCTTTCATCTACCCTGAGCTGCCTTAAGGAGCCATTTGAGGGTAGATTCTGTTTACCTTTTTTTAAATACCTAAAGATACAGACTATAAACGAAAACACCAACAATTTATTCCAGGATATATTTTGACCTTGCACTCTAAAGTATCGCGCGAAAGAGAATTTGAAATAGAGGTGTATTGTCAAAGAAAACTTAGTAGCGACATGAATTCACTGCCATCTTTCGACAAATAATTAAAACTTTTAGAACGCCTTTTGACTTTGATCCTTATTCTTTCACTGATAGTGATATGTTTGTGTTCAATTTGTTGAATATCAATAAGTGCCGCTATCTAATAGATCAAAGGCCAAAGGTATAGCAGCATCGTTTAGAGCGATGGCGCCATAACCTTTAGGTAGTGCCCGGTGAGATGGCGCCACTATTTGATATTTAACAAATTGAACACATATCAGTGAAAGAATAAGGATCAAAGTCAAATGGAGTTTTAAAAGTTTTAATTATGTATCTAAAAAAGGTAGTAAATTAACGTCGTTACAAAGTTGTCTTTGACAATACACCTCTATTTCAAATTCTCTTTGATATAGGCAAGGCATGATGTTCTTCCAAAACTGACTAAAGGAAGGAGACTTTTTATAGCGTACTTAATTAATCCATCTTACCACATAATCTACAATATCTGGGAAACCGAGCTTTGCTCGGAAAATTTTCGGATTTTCCCTGAGATAAGACCTAGCTTGATCGATTTTTCGCCCCCGAAAACCTCCATACAGAAAATTTCATCGAAATCGTTAGAGCCGTTTCCGAGATCCCCGAAATCGATCTCGATATCACGTTGACACTTATTTCTAGTTTCTTGTATACAATACAATTAGTCAAGTTATAAATTATACGCTGCGGGTGAAAGTTTTATGACTTCACCACACCTTTCCTTAAGTATTTCAGTTACGTATCTAACGAATGCACTGTCAACAATTCTACACTTATTTTAACGCCCATGAAATACTATTTTTACAAGTGACACACATTACGTTTTGTCAAAATAAATACAATGTCGCAAAGATGACGGTCGCTGTCACAACATGTGCGTGGTTTACTCCCCTCATTAAAAAAAAATCTTATTGGTTTGTGTTTGGCCTTTATTCATGATTCATAAAACATTAATGCTTTACCCCTTTTTTACCAATACATTTTAAATCAGTCATTTTGATTTTAAAACAAACGATTAATAGCAAATTGAGGTTTGTATTCCGTTTATGAATAACGCAACTTTTAAGTGTTATTTGGGCATAGAGGCCCTTACCACCGAGGTTTGTCGCTGCAGGAAAAATTGTACCTTCTGATGTTTCAGCACAGTTTAGTTACTTGCGTATTAGCGATTCTTTTCTTCTCTTCTGCCACAATCTGCATTTAACACCTTATTTCATTATCTCCTGAGTCGTACATTATGTATGTCTAAGGCGTATGGTACACTGCATTCGATTCGCACGTGCGAGCGGGATCGGGAACTTCGGATTGAATCGGAGCAGTGTGCCATGCGCTTAATAGAATATTTGGCGCAGTCACTGTTTTGTCTTGGGCGGTAGTAACTTTATTATGAACCCTTTAATGAATTATTTACACACGACTAGACGACTTACACCGCAGAGCAATGAAAACTGGTTAATTCCTTTGGGAAATCCCAGGCTTTGAGTTCTTTGCCAGAATTTGGTTTACGAGCTACCTGCCTCTAACGAATGGTGTGTGCTCTGCCAAATCTTCGAACATCGAGTGTATCTGACGGTTTCTGCGTCATAAACTATAGTTATGCAGCTTAAAAGTAATTTCGTTTTTATCTGTGAGTGAATAAGAGTCAAATTTCAATACTTCAATTGCTAAGGCAATTGCTTTACCTCAAACGCAACGATGCTCCTAAACTCATGCGTTTTGTTTTTTGTGGTATTCACAGAAAAATCAGCTTTCAAACATCGCTACTAGGTTAAAACTCGCTTGCTCCTACGATTTTTCTCTTAGTTATTAAGTCTTTTATATCCCGTAGTTAGTAGGGCGTCTGCTGTTCTGCCCTATATCTCACCACTCGTTATGTTTACATCATCGCCACCGATAACTATCGATACGCTTGTATTTTTAGTTTTTACATTCACACGAATAGACATTCGCGTATTCCTATTCCCGTTCTTTTCTTAAATATTATCAAAAACAGAGAGCTATGTAAACTTGATTGGACGTTGAAACTGCCCCAGTTTTAAAGTTCAGTTTGATATCTTTGATCAGTATTCGCTATAGTTTATAAATAGGCTTATGCGAACTTTTTGGCATCGTTCACTGAGAAATGGCAGACTTTAAAGCGTTGCTGGTGGAAATCGTGTTCGTTTGAGCGTTATTGAATGTGAACAGTTGCTACTATTTCTTGTGCCTATGCCATGCCTACTGCCTGCATCACTGTATGGATAAAGTAATCTCAACATGATTGTTCTTTATGAAATGTCGCATGACAATAAGGGATAGATGCTTTTAGATAACCGTTTTTTTTTGTACTTAGGAAGTGTTGGGCTATTTCACCATTTTGTTCGTATTCAGAATTTATTAGTCAGTTTTGTTACGATCTTATGTCAAAAATGTGGTACCTTTTCGAAACATAAAATGTTGTTTTTCTACTGATTGCGTAAGAAAAACTACACGTACAATTTAACCGTTGTATTTTTTTTAATGAACTCCTATTAAACCTAAGATTTTGTTATTTTGTGAAGTCCAGGGTTTAATTTCAACAATATTTAAAGTAATGTTGTAATTTGTGGTTTCGCATACAGTTTGACATTGGACATATTGCTCTGCCTAGGAATACGAAACGGGACGTCCCAGGTTCCTGAGTAATTAATGTTTCCTATGTATATAAGTATTAACATATATTGTATATTTGTGAGTATCGTCCTCTAGTTACCATAAAACGAGCCTTTTGAGGTTACTGTGGGACTATTACGCCGGTTTGTTAGATTGTTCTATTTTATTTATTGCTTCACTATAACGTCTATAACTATCTACTCAGACCAAGTGACACCGTCTGGCAGCGGTCTACAACCAAGATTTGGCAGATGGCACTCATAGCTTTATAGTGCAAATGTTACAAAATTAGCCGAATTCAGTTCTTTGCCTCAATGTGTCTTGAGTCGATGTCATACAGTTGAGAATGAAACAAACCGAGCTTAGGTGATTATTACATAGGTTTTTCGGGTAAATACACTTGGAATCATATCAAAATTGTAAATTAATGGAGAGCTTTCTTTCTTATCGAACTGCAACAGGGCAGGAATTCGGTTCGACAGTGTGACGCTTGAAGATTTGGCTTGGCACCGACTTCAAGCATATCAGTTGTTAGACCATATAAAAGGGATAATAGATAACCTAGTTTCTTGCCGGTCCCATATAGGGATACTCTCCTATAATTTAGGAGGGATTTAAATCTTCTCGGGTCAGAGGTGTAGGATTAGAACCCGAGCCCGAAAGGGTTAGAGTTAATATGCCTACTTAAAAAATAAACTAGCATTGTCTTTAATATTTTATTTTATCCTTTTAGAAGCCAGTTTTACTTTTGTTTTAATAAATGTAAAGTTATTGCTTCTAAACTTCTGATTTAAGCCTCAAGATGGCACACCACGAGCATTCAACGCACACGGTGTCTAGGTCTCTACTGTCTTTTGACATTACATCAGAATGATCGAGTTACACATTTTATGCCATGGCGTCGATGAACGATAAGCATTTCCGGTGTAACGATGGCCTTCGGTGAAGCGATTCTTTTAGATAAGACAGCAACGGTCAATAATACAGGAAAATGAACGAAAATAGGATTCCTATTGGAAATCAATATTTCTTCTCTCTGTTTTCAATCCCGTGCTTGACACCTTTCGTCCTTTTTCTATCCAGTACTTAGTCAGGCAATCGCATCGGTCGCAGGTCAAATAATCGACAACTTCGAATAATCGAATCGCAAGCCCTAATCGTGACGTGTCAGGGGAAAACCTGAGGTAAGGAACTGACCCAGGTAACAGGCCCACTTTATTTATTTTCGATCCAAAAATAAAACTATGAATTTATTAATTTTGGACGACCAGTTTGGCCTAGTGGGTAGTGACCCTGCCTACGAAGCTGATGGTCCCGGGTTCAAATCCTGGTAAGGGCATTTATTCGTGTGATGAGCATGGATATTTGTTACTGAGTCATGGGTGTTTTCTATGTATTTAAGTATTTATAAATATTTATATATTATATTTATCGTTGTCTAAGTATCCACCACACAAGTCTTATTGAGCTTACTATGGGACTTAGTCAATTTGTTTAATAATGTTCTATAATATTTATTTATTATTTATTCATTAAATAATTTATTGTTTGAGTTGGCAACCCTCTATAAAGACAATGGTATCCAGCGGGTGTTACCGAAAACATTCGGTTTGAGATAAATCATTGTTTTAAATTCTCTAAATGAGGTTAGATTAATAGATGTGGGCGTTGCTGACGGCTTCAGTTGTTTTGAGGAATTTGTCTGAAAGCTTTTCTTACGGTGTACAGTCACGCTTAATAATATCTGTATGCCCAAGGTCACCACCGGGTTTTATTTAGTTTTCAAATACGATTACGTATTTTGAACTAAAAGTTTATTGAAAACGTTCCTGACAAAGACTGTAATAACGTCAATTAAGTCCACCAATGAGTGCTTAAATCATACAAATTTAAGCTTAGAATAAATTTAAAAGTGAAAAAATTACTGCCTGTGTGACTTGAACTCACGGCCTGTGGATAGATACTCCAGTTCAAGTAGTAGTAGTTCAAGTCTCACCCAAGGCAGTATTTTTCCAGTTTTAAATTTATTCTAAGCTTAATAGCTTCGTTCGCAGACATTTGTGCTTGTTTAAAATTAATTCATAGATTTGTTTTGAACTTGATTGCCCGAACTATCATTAGGCATTAAGTCCGCCATTTGTACAATCTTTTTATCGTGCAATAAAGTTTAAAAAAAACATGATACGCCGCAATTTCATGATTTGACTAAGTATTGCTCAGGTAAGGCATGCGGCCTTATAAATAATACGGCAGATCGATGAAAACAACATATTCGTCAATATTCCTAGCTATATACTAGGCACACAGAATAATTGCATTTTGGCCGTGTTTACTGCGTGAAACATGTATTGTAGCATAAAAAAAACAATCTTGGACGTTTGATAGTTTTGCTGTCAGGTTTTAATCCACCAATAGGAATATTTATTTATGTGTACTACACACAAACTAAATATTTTACCTAATTTTTATCCATTGCTTTCATTCGTATAAATTTTCACGCCCATATGCCTAACGCTAGACTAATTGTCAAACCATGAGGCTTGATGGATATATGGTGGATGGCCTAGGAATTTCATGATCTGGCGAATTTCACGACCGAACGCAGACATAGAAATATACACATGTCGGATTTAATGCCTATGGTATTATTTTATGTAGCTTAAATATGCCCGCACCTATACATATGTCGTGTTTATTTATTCGTCTTTCATAATGCTGAGATATTGTGGTACTCCTTCCTATGTGTTTCTTCTTTTTTATTGTATAGTATAACTCTTCATTTACTGTTTGGCCTTACGAATAAATATATTAACTATTTATATTATAAAAGTGTTGTTTAGTATTGCATTGTATAAATCATTAGATCGGCGTCGCTCGTGCATCCGCGTTTAGTTCACCTGATTTATCGCCGCGTTTTGTTTCTATAACGCGTATTTTTAGCGCGCTCATATCTTTAGATAGCTCGCAATTGGGTCGGTGACTTGATCTATTGTGTCGGGTGCATTTCTTACTGGTAAAATCGATAATGGAGTGCGTCTAAGTTAATTCTACACAGGCTTTGACGTTTTGCTCTAGTTCCGGTCGAAACCGATTCTTCTGCTGAAACATGATTTTTATGCCGAAACTTCCCGAAACTAAAACTTTGGTCGGACATTATTATTATCGTCATATTTTGGATTTCTCGTGAAATTTTGTGAGCAAGATCGATAATTACATCGTTTTTTATGTCGATTTTGATTTTAGAAATGTTTCAAACTGGCGGAGCCATGGAAGTTCTCTAGGCCAACAGTTCACAGAACCACTAGTTAACCCTTTACCAGGCCCCGAAGAACCAGCGTGTCTTAATACGTACTTTATATGATGTTGCAACCGTATTGAACGCCTTGTAAAAAATGTATTTATGAAAGTCGGAGATCTTCCTTTAAACCAGAAATAAAAATGTGGGTTACGGTTATCCCATCGCCTGTCTAAGTAATGAACTGTCATACTAGATTTTGTCTTATTATATTCTTGATCAGGCCAAGGGATATATTCCACCCACATCTTATATCGGTTATAATAGTCAAGGTTTAACTCTAAATCTCCTACGAAACATTATATCAATCACTACTTACTTACGTGAGTTTTTATGACATGACAAGACAATTTACCGGGCCATGGGAAAAATAGCTCCCACACAGTTAAACTCTAATAAGGCCATGGGATAATGTCAACCCACATCCTAATTCTGGTCATACACAATAATGCATGAATATTTAGCAATGTTTACGATTACATTAGCTTTCAACACTCAAAATCTACAAAATATCAAAAAATTGTTCGACCTATGTACTTCTGTTTCCTAGAAATTATGGAAAGTGTTCGAATTTCTCCGTAGTTTACTGAAATTAGCGTTCAAGTGAATTTAAACGGCTGCCGAAGATATATTACGCAATTTAGAAGCGTGTTCTGAATGAAGATCATAAAATAATATTTTCAGGGATTGACAAAATATTTTGTAGGTGGTTTGGAGTTAAAACCTGACTACGGTAACCGATATAAGATGTGGGTGGAATATATCCCTTGGCCTGGTAAAGGGTTAAAGTAGGAATTTTATGATGACACTTCTATTGCAAAGTCTGCTTAGATCTGGAGTTGAACTAAGTTAACTCTGCATGGTATTTGCCAAAGAGTGTATATGTCATTATTAATGTTACATTTCTATGAAAATATGACACTCTCCCACTTCTGTATGTTCAAGTCGGTGCCAAGTTAGCTTCCGACTCTAGCTTCGTTGACTCTAGTACGAATAGAAGTCCCACTGTTAAAAAAAAAACCGATGATGGCCGTCGACAGCGCATTTGCGCGTCATCAGTGCTTTATAATATAAATACATATAAGTATTCAATATTTACATTGTGAGTACCTAATTATCTAAATATATACCTACGACTGCTGGTATTCAATATCTCACTGGATGATTTCTACCAGTCGGCCGGGCGCGTAACACGACTGATTTGACTTGTTTTAATGAAATCGAGTCTTTTAACTCAAACGCAGTGCATCTCGCTGGCACCAATGTCACTACGAGGGAGATGTATTGTAAGTTGGTTTAGTAGTAGTAGTAAAACTTTTTATTGTACAAAAATGAAAACAATTTAGGAAATTAGACACTCATCATTAGTACAAAGGCAAACTTATCCATTTAATCTCTTACAGTTAACCTTTGAGCAATTGAGGGAGAATTGGAGACGGTTTACGCAGTCGCTTGCGAATATGTTAGTGTCAAACTCGCGGTAAGACTGTGACTGCATGCAGTGAGTGGCGATGACACCGCTGAACTGAAACTACAAAAAAAAAAGTTAAGTTTACATGACACTTTTTAAAATTTATATACGCGTACAAGACTTGACGCTGAAAGTAATAATAGAAAAACGTGATTGCCATCGGTTATTTCGTCTCATGTAAATGCCATGTGACAGTTTGCTAGATTGATTATCAAACATTATAACCGTGGTTTACGTAGGTATTATTGGTATTATAATTTTATTACTCCGTAATAACACGACGAGTGTCCGACGCCAAGAAAAGTGGACACGCGCACCGAGGGTTCCGTACCAACTTTCAATTAATCACATGTAACTTTAAACACAAAAGATTTTGGAGCAGAATTATAGTATGTATTATTGTGTACAGCGCCAGCTATTGGCAAGTCGGCTAACTAAATTGCGAATTAGGTTTTTTTTTGTTAAAAACATTCAACATGTGAAATCATCCCAATTGACTTGTGACAACTGACAGGAAAATTCACTAGGACAGTACTACACCTAAGGACTGTTTGAATCACGAAACTTGCTTCATGTGAACGGACCTTTATCGTTCAAAGGCTGCTTCAGCGGCTGTCACTGACCGACCCGAATATTTTTCTGATGGTATGATGTAGCGGCGGGTATATATAGAACTGGTCCGGAAAATTGTGATAGAGGTCAAAGTGATTCGATCTTACGTCACTTGTGCAGTGTAAGCGTGCCGCCGATAGGTGGCGCAGCACGAGTTTGGATGTGAAATGCTTACAAATGTAAACAGACCTTTATTTTATCGTAGTAAGGAGGATTCAGCCGCTGTTACTGACCAACCCGAATATTGTTCTGATGGTAAGTATGATGTAGATGTAGCGGTGGGTATATATAGAACTGGGCCGGAAAATTGTGACCGAGGTCAAAGTGATTCGGTCTTACGTCACTTGTGCAGTGTAAGCGTGCCGCCGATAGATGGCGCTGCTCGAGTTTGGATGAGAAGTGCTTACAAATGTAAACGAACCTTTATCGTACTAAGGCGGCTTTAGCCGCTGTCACTGACCGACCCGAATATTATTCTGATGGTTGATGTAGCGGCGGGTATATATAGAACTGGGCCGGAAAATTGTGACCGAGGTCAAAGTGATTCGGTCTTACGTCACTTTTGCACGAGCCCGATTCAGATATAACAACGTGGCACGGTTTTGATCTTATTTGGATATGACCTTGAAGATAGCTCACGCTGATTGGAGCATGAGAAATGAAGTGAACTTCGTGTGTGAGACGCGCGCCAATCCAATTCAAAACCAGTTCAGAACCGTTACATCTTGTTTAATGTGAATCGGGCTCTAGTGTAAGCGTGTCGCCGATAGATAGCGCTGCTCGTGTTTGGGTGTGGGGAATGCTTTTGGACCATGGACGAAATCGTAAGGAGAGCCACGATTTCGTTGCTGGTTTGTTTACCAATGGTGCTACAAAAACAAAAAAAAATTATAATAATAAGAAGTCATGCACTTTTAGAGATAAAATAACAGATTTTCATTGGGATAACATTTAAGTGACGGTTATTTTATCACGTGAATAAAACTTTTATTCGGAGATTTGGACTATAGTTGAGTGGTATTACGGATTAACTCTTGCCGTGAAATCACCCTTCTGCTCTATGTAAGTCTCAGTTGGTTTGTTTGATTGTAGGAAATTCAATTAGGCCGAATATTTAAACGGTGCTTAGCATAGAACCTAAGAAGTATATTGAGATAAATGTTGCTTTGAAATACTATGAAAATATTAACCATACAAAATAACTCTTCCTGCAATTTAAAGCTTACGTAAAAAAGTAACGAGCTTTTTAAAGTAACTGTCAACGCTTGTTGGCAGTCTATACAAATAAAAAGCTAGTATCTCGTAATGTTATCTCGTTTGTTATGTCGCGTAATGTTGGCAGTACATTGCTCCTCGGTAATTATTCAAAAAATTAATTACGTGCTCTTAAGTGTAAATTCAAAAACTTATCAATGTATGATTGAATACATGGGTAAATTCTATATCTGGTTTAATTAATTGCCCGTATTGGATTTATATACTGTATGCTCCTATGTTTTGTAGAAAACGTTGACGTAACAACTAACAGACAACTGTTTAAAAATCTTAGATTCACTATCTGCAATCGTGTTTTACTAGTTTACGAGTGATTTTACTGCCGAAGCGTAGTCACGTTTATTTTTTATTTATTTAATTTTATGGTGTTTTTAAATTAATATGTATATTTATTGGGGCCACCCCACTCCAGTGTCTCATGAGCGTGAGCGTCTAGTCAGCTCCATGTAAAATGGCGTCGCTGCGCAGTTGCGCCAACGTTGCGTTGAGCAGCAGCCAATAGAGTTGACCAGACGCTAACGCTCAAAAGACGCTAGTAGTGTGGGGTCACTCCTACTGCTAGCCCTATTAATATTTTAAATGCGATTGTAACTCTGTCTGTCTCTGTCTTTTACCTATTCACGTTGAAATCGATGAACAGATTTAGATGAAAATTGGTATGGAGATAGTTTGAGGCCCGGGGAAGGACAAATTATAGCAATCGAACTGTCATTACAGCATCTGGGATATAGAAACAAGGTTTATACATAGTGAATTAGCATTATATTCTACCAATGGCCTTTTACCATCCCATTATCCCATGTGTGTTATATTTATATGTACATTGAATAGTTCAATATTTAAATATATTGAGTTTTTCATAGTATTTTTATTTATATTTCGAAAACGATCTTTTCCTTTTCTGCTCTATGTATAGATTGTGCTGTAGCACAGTCAAGTGCAAAAATATGTATCGAGAGAATCGTCTCATAAATATGTTACTACGCTCTTATTACACTGGAATAAGATGCTATGGGACATATTTTTGAGTAAGATGTCTACACCCATATTTTTACACTTGACTGCACAATCGAGGTTTTAACTCACGATGTTTGACCACCAGACAGACATGAATGGTGATGGTTTACAAGAAGTGACACGAAAAAGTGTAATTTGTAAGCATGTCTCCTACCTATCCCTATCTTACCCAACTATTCATCTCTTTCCCTCTACAAACGTGAGTTTCAAATGAATTTAATTACAAAACTACAGAATGCGGTCCTAGATTTACCAGAAAATTGTTCTGAGGGTTGTTAATGTAAGGAACAAATTCTCGATGAGTTCTCCGAAATAATCTGTGTATGATAAGGATATTGGCCGGATTTTTAGTCACCATTTAGCATTTTTTTTACGTACGTTTTTTGTGCTCTATGCAGCACTACCGAGGTTTGCCCTCACGATTCAGAAACCATAGTTAACAAAATACAGCGAATTTAAGTTGTTCATGCAAAACTTGTTTTTGCTCTGTTTCGTTTATTTTATAAGCTGGAGCTATATAAACTAATTACATGCATAGATATAGTTTCATTACAATCCAACTCGTACTTTTTAAAATGAGAATCAAACTCCGTTTCAATGGAAAGGTGAAAATCGGCCGAGCTTGCTACGGACACTTAATTTTTGCTGATGCGTACTGAACTCAATACCCTGTAACGTAACCCTGTATGTACTATACTAACTATACTTATTACGCCTACCTATCTGCCTTTCTGAATTTGTTAAAATGACATAATAATCGTGTGCCTCGCGCGCCCGACATCCGGACTGATAATTAAACGATAGTTAACTCCAATGTCAACGTTTCAACTCCATTGTAGATCATAATTTCATGTCCCATCGTCGACACTGTAAACTGGCCATTCGTATACCTTCCTGCCAACAAGTCTATATTGGTCAGTTAATTTTGCTGTTAGTACTCGACATTATCTGATATGTCGTTTGTGAGTACTTTAGCGTTGACAATGTTACT
This sequence comes from Cydia pomonella, assembly GCF_033807575.1. Taxonomy (NCBI): domain Eukaryota; kingdom Metazoa; phylum Arthropoda; class Insecta; order Lepidoptera; family Tortricidae; genus Cydia; species Cydia pomonella. The sequence continues at coordinate 5,821,434 of NC_084703.1, read as the reverse complement.
GTGGTCCTACTGTTTATAACCTCCGACGTTAACAGAGGGGTTATACGTTTGACGCCAATTTCTGTCTGTGTGTCTGTCTGTGGCATCGTGGTTCTGAAACTAATTACGTGATAGTCCCACAGTAAGCTCAATACAAGCCTTATTGAGCTTACTGTGGGACTTAGTCAATTTGTGTAATAATGTCCTATAATATTTATTTATTTATTATTATTTATGTAATCCGTTATAAATGTTATAAATACGCGTAGTTTTGTTTTTAACATTCTTAATTAAATAGTTATATATACAAGCTTTTATAACTCTTGCAATGTGTACAAGTAAACTTACTAAGGTGCATTAGAACAACGTGGTAATTTAGAAAATCGCAAAAAAATTACTAGACGCACGCAAAATTAATGAGTATGAGTATGAATATGAGTTGAATTTTATTGCTAATGTTGACTCCATAGCTCGCTATTAGTCTTACCATGCGATAAGAACTCGGATGCCTGGTTATATCTCTTTAAGTGTACCACTGACCAATTCTCCAAATCGAATTCATCTCATGAACTTTATCTACTTGTATTTTAATGATCCTACTCCTACAGTGTGTATTTTTGTTATAATCGCAAACTTAAAGTAGACGTAGGGTTTAGTGCTATAAAACGATTCGGAATGATTTTTAAATTTAGTTACCTGTACCCCTAGTGTAATATTAGTCGATAGCGAAACGTGACGTACGCGTTTGCGTTAAGTCACATTTTGTATGGGTTTTTGAACAGCGCGCCAAGCGGGACGTTTTGGAAAGTCAAAAATCTCATACAAAATGACACTTAACGCAAACGCGTACGTCACGTTTCGCTGTCGAAAATATTTACACTAGGGGTACAGATAATAAATTATATTTCGTTTTTTTTTTTCGAGCGGCTATGTGTATTTCGTACGTCATAGTCACTTGTGACAGTTGTGACGTCGCGTCATCGAATACATTGCTTGCTGAATTATTTTATATGGAAACTAGAAGTCCTCTTTTTTTATAAAACCTATGAAAATGTGTTTACTAAAGCCGTATCAAAAATACACGCTGTATATTTGTATAGAGAAATAACAAAATGCAAATTCTGTAGGTATTTTATACTGCTATGCGTTGCTGTGCGAAGTCATATTTTAATTCATTCGTTTTAGGTTTGTAACGCCTCATATTAGTAATTTAATTAAATGTTTGTACGACTTATATATGCACAACATCAAATTCACTCCACGCCTGCCTCCTTTTTCATCTCCGTTATATTCAGAATCTAGAAGTACTAATTAAGTGTATAGATACTTCCTTCATAATAAAAATTCCGGTATACTAAAAGTCGTATGTGATAAGGGATAAAATGCAAGTTGGGCCATTCCGTTGTAGAGGTGGTCAAGTTGACCGCGTTGTATGCGATGCGGGTCCCGGCGCGGCGCTGAATGCTCCAGTGGGTTCGCTCTAGGGTTGACATTGCCTAATATTACTTTTATATTTAATAGTGCGTTTTTAGATGCGCGGTTTAATAAATGGATCAAAAAGTGGGATTCGACACGAACAAGAGCGCTCTGGGAGTCAAAAAACCACTCTACTTTGATATATTAAAAGCTTTTTAAACATGTAATTTTAATTCAAAATTCATTCTCACTGACACTTGACATATATTGTCTCTAAAGGATGCAAACACAGATGATACAGTACCGGCGAATAACTAATAATCTGTACATTTTCTAAACATAAGCATTAGGCATATAACAGACAGATATACTGGTGAAACACTCGAAAAGATTTTTAGAATTTTGTTATATAACTTTATAATAAAGCACAATCTAAATAACACCTAGGTCATATATTATAAGAGCATACTCCCATATTAAAAGCCGGCAACGCATTTACAACCTCTCTGGTGTTCCGGAAGTCCATGAGCTCGTTTTCCTCCTATATTATAAAAAAATATTACTAGGGCGGTACTCTAATATTTAATTTAAATTGCTTATTTTTCATATAGACAGACTGTGCCCAGCAGTGGGACGTATATTAATTTTATTTTATATTCCTTCTGACAACCCTGGACGGCACTGACCCTGCCCCGGTTCCGTACTGCTGCGCCTAAGTTAATGCATTATTCTTATGCGATTCTAAGATGCAATGGCGAATCATTCATTATTATTAATTTCTAGTAATAGTCATATAAGCTAGTTTTAAAATTGTCTTTTAGCAATGTTGTATTTGCAAATTTCTAGCGAAAATAATCTGCGCACAAAATGCCTCTGCAATTTATTTTAATTTGACATGCGGTGTAGATCAAATGATCATATTAATTAAGTGTAAATGCTTCGGCGAATTCTAAATGGAACATTATGGTCGTTCGTGTTTGGATGTTAAAAGAAAATATTGTTTTAGAAATATTAGTCCCTTGGGTGGCGTACTCTCTCCGGACTTTTACTAACAATAAATGTCAATTATTTGGCGTGTCGCTGGTTAAACAGCCCACTGATTAGTTGATTACCAGTTCGCCGGACGATATCGGCCTGTCAGTTATTCGCGATTGTCAGCTTTTGCGAAAAACTGACAGGCCGATATCGTCCGGCGAACTCGTAATCGGTGAGCCCCTTTAGAAATAATCGGACAGACAGACGGACATGACGAATCTATAAGGGTTCCGTTTTTTGCCATTTGGCTACGGAACCCTAAAAATGGCCGCCGGGTCATGGCCTTTCAAAGCTGACTAAGGTTTTTGGTGTGAGCTAATTTTAATCATTTGTGGTCTTTTTATTTTATGACCAATTAACCACTAGTGACTATATATGACAAATGTGACGCAAGCTGGTAGATGGTGGTTTTTAAACTGGAGATCGTAGGTTCAACTCTACCGACTCCTTAATGAGTTTTTCGGAAGTCATTCGACATTTAATCTATCAGTTTTCTTTTCGATGAAGGAATTCATCATGAGAAAACCTGTTAAATCTGCAAAGAAATTCAAAGGTAGCTTAGCTGGTGTAGGTCAGGAGCTATAGCCCAAACCCTTTTGTTCAATGAGAGTAGGACTAAGCCCAGGAGACCAGCGGGGCAGCTGCATAAGCATGGCTTGGTGACATACGATAAAAACGCGATCATGCTACTGCCGCAGCAATGATGAAGAATAATTAATTAGATGCTGGCAAAGTTAAACATATACCTAATTATATTTCAATTCAAGCGGTAGTATTTTGTTGGAAGTGTCGTTTTGAGAAAGCTGTTATTTTTTACTTCTCTGACGGAGAAACGGTACGATATGTATGATAATAAAAGCGAATCTTGCATGGCGCTGTTTGTTAAATATTTTACAAGCCCTGAACGCAGTTGAGTCTGTGTAGTGAAAAACAATAGTCATATTTATATAAATTTCTAGATCATAAACATCTAGATGAAATGACTCAGTAATTGGATTGGAAATCATAATTATTTATCGGGGCGCGCATTTTACCGATATTTTAAAATAATTAGGTTTATTTAAAACCAATACAAAGACAAAGCAAAAAAAGATGCTTAACTCTCAAAGGAGGGTATAGGATAAATATGAGCTATGGCAGACACTCGTTTTGTGAACTATTATGCTAAAACGCGAAAGTATTCCTACATTTTGCAAAAGAGCTCCGAAGAATTGTGGTGTGTGTCGTGTTTCTCTTCCTTGTTTCTCTTATTTGCCTTATGCGACGGTTTTTAATGTTAATGTTACCTTTATTTACTATTATATGTAACACTCTTTCATCAAGAAGTGTCTGACATGTTATATAATTAATCATTTTCTTAAATCTGTTGTATTATAAGAGTATGACATGTGACGTGCTAAATGTAATGTCCCATCAGTAGCCGTAAAAGTACATGCCGACTTTATCAATGAATTTATTCATAAATTCTTCATGCAATATCGCAGCTCACTGTACAGTCAGCGTCAAATACTTTGTAGCAACCAAAGTAGCCAAATAGTTCGGTACACCATATATTTAGTATGGTGTACCGAACTATTTGGCCACTTTGACTGCTACGAAGTATTTGACGCTGACTGTACAAGTACATTACTTGGTCAAAAAATTATCTTATATAATCTTATCTTATCAAAAAGCTTTCTAACAATTACCAACGAATGTTTCCAGGCATGCATCGACGACAACCTAGAAATGGTGGAGTTTCTCGTGGCGCACGGTGCGGACGTGAACCGCGGCGACAACGAGGGTTGGACGCCGCTGCACGCCACCTCCTCCTGCGGCTTCCTAAGCATAGCCAGGTGAGCCCCCGACACACTACTGAACATGGCGGAGTTATGGCGCACGGGGGATGTGACGGCGACAACGCAGGCTGGTTACCGCTGCACGTCACCGCCTCCTGCGGCTTCCTTAGCATAGCCAGGTGAGCCCCCGACACACTACTGGACATGGCGGAGTTATGGCGCACGAGGGACGTGACGGCGACAAGCAGGGCTGGACGCCGCTGCACGCCATCGCCTCCTGCGGCTTCCTTAGCATAGCCAGGTGAGCCCCCGACACACTACTGGACATGGCGGAGTTATGGCGCACGGGGGATGTGACGGCGACAACGCAGGCTGGTTACTGCTGCACGTCACCGCCTCCTGTGGCATATCTAGGTGAGCCCCCGACACACTACTGGACATGGCGGAGTTGTGCCGCACGAGGGACGTGACGGCGACAATCAGGGCTGGATGCCGCTGTACGCTACCGCCTCGTGTGGCTTCCTTAACATAGCAAGGTGAGCCCCCGACACACTACTGGATATGGTGGAGCAAACTGGTATACGGTTCACTTACAGGAAAGCGATGCCCATAGTTCAGTTCAAATATACTTTATTCATATAGGCCTAGCAACAAGCACTTACATATTATTATCTTAAGCTAATTATCAGAGCAATTTATTGATGTAAATATTATTAATAGATCAAATATAATTCATAGATCAAATTTAATACCAAGAAATTCACAAAATATCGTCAAGCAAAAAAAAAACAATTGTATTGTCACAATCTATGGTAAAACTCGGCTGAGAGCTCATTCTAAAGTCAGAGCGTTCCCGCAAGACCCGTGCTCGGAAACCATACAGTGCGTATTCAGTGGTTCCAGGGTGTGAGGTTCGGTGCTAGAAAGTGGCCATAACCATCAATCGATTTATATCTTTTTATTGCACGAAATTCTAAGAAACATTGTAACGGTAATTTAGTAGCGTTTTTCATAAGACTTCCTTCTTACGCAATGCTAAGTTTACTCACTGACATCGCCGATAGCTATTCCAAACAGTGACTCATAGCCTAAGACTCTGTTTCGTAGACTACGGATTATTAACCTTTTGAACGTCACTATTTTTTATCACACGCCATAGTAAATCTTATTAGAATGCATGAAGTTGCTTAGTGACAGTGAGTTAACAAATTTAAAATACAATTATAAGATTTGTACTACGAGCCCCAATGCATATTAGGCCGTCTAAACACACATTAAAGTACGGTACTTATTTAAAAGAATATTATAATTTCCAATAACAATAACGGCAAATCTACGTACGAAATATCCGAAAACCTATCGTTGCCAAGATCTACAATTCGAACGACCATCGAGCACCACCAAAAAGACGGAACAGTCTCTCGTTTCACGAAACCTAGCCGTCTACGAATATCAAGAAAAATCGCCGTGCGATACAAGAACATTTTAGTCAACACCTGTAAGACTGTAATGGAGAGAATGGGCTATGGTTTTTACACTGTTAAAGAGAAATAATTACTTACTTGAAATAGCCGCCCGCAACATGCCGCTCAGGATTAAAGCCGTTTTTGATGCAAAAGGGTGACGGCACCAAGAGGTAGATGTTCTATTCTGCGTCGGCTAAACGGAAGACGATTATTTTTTGCAAGTGGTATACTCGTATTTGGAATAGTTATATTTGCATTGTGGCTCGTATAAAGTATCTGAAATGATTTGTTTAAAGACGTATCGGAGTCCCGATGTGGGGGTTACAAGAGTTGTTAAAGCCAATACTCCGTTTATTAAGTAAATTATCCGGGTTCAATGCGTACGGGGCTTTCTTCTATCGGGGACGTTCTGACTACTTTTAGACCTTCTTTTCATTGTAATAAGGCTTATGATTGCAATTCGTCTGTGATACAGTATGATTCATAAGACCTTTTTTATAATTATGAATGACCCATTAGTATTACTTCTTAAACTACTCATGTTATATAATGAGTAATAAGACGCAGGAAAATCTCTAAGACGACAACTAGCTAGCCGGCTAGTATTCTCCATTCCGGAAAGTGTGTATTTTTAGTCATATGGCCAAATTGGCCGTATACCATAAAGGTCAAAAGGTCTACTTTGTCGGGAACGTGACGTGTGTGGCAGCTACCTTAATAATCTGCTAAATTATATACCGTTGAATTTAAAGCTAAGTTATCAAACGTTAATAACGTTGTCATGCCAAATATCGACTTCTTAGCTTTATCAGAAGTGTAAAAAATAATAATACCTAGTGTCACGTACCCGACACTTTTCTGGAATGCCCCACTAACAAGCTGGGATCTGTTGGGCAATGCTGTAATCCTCTTAAGCTTCCAAACAAGAGGAGAACTACAATCTCATATTGGTTGGAAATGTTCAAATTTTTCATCTCCGGTTCGAAAGTCGCGCGACTAAGGCTACCAACGCTCTCTTAACTTGTGACTTTCATAATATTTATATCTAATTATTTGTGACTTGTTTCAGGTATCTCCTTGAGAGCGGAGCGGACGTCGCAGCAGTGAATTACGATGGCGAACTAGCTGTCGACATAGCTGAGAGCGACGCAATGGAACAGATGTTACAGAAGATTATCGATGAAAAAGGTGAGGCCAATGTGGACGCCAAACCTATCATTTCCATCCAGGCGTAAATGAAAACGTGGCCCCGTTGGATCATTTTCGAGGTCTAGTTATAATATACCTGTGTGGGATCATTATCGAGGTTTAGTTAGCTACATTAAATATAGCTATTCAAGTTCGTTGAGCCAACATGGCAGGTGTCTCATGAAGCCTATCTCTCCAACTTGTCAAATGACACCGGACAATGTAAATATCCTGTACATTTCTAGGTTGGTAAGTAACGACGATACTAACATTCAATATTTTCTGGATTAGAGAGTTACAAATGAACTAAAATGGAAAGTAAGTTTGTACATAAAGCTACAGTCCAGAAAATCGATAATTCCAATAGGGAGAAGGAGGACCTACGACGAGGTACGATCGATCCTAGAATTCAGCTTTAAGATTAAATACTATCTTTTTAGTAAACCCGCTCACCCGTTCCGTGAAAACGCGCCAGCTAGCGGATGCCCTTAGTTAACGTATTTGGTGGTCAAATGGTGAGACAGTTTTCCAATCCAAATAAATAATTACAATATTTCTGTTACGCAGGTATCGATTGTGAGAAATCTCGTAACGCCGAAGTGGACAACCTGCTCAGCGACGCAAAAAACTGGGCGGCGAATGGCTACGTCGAAGTCAGGGATCCGAAGACCGGTGGCACGCCACTCCACGTCGCCGCCGCCAAGGGTTATATCGATGTAAGTGTAATACCGTGGGTTATATAGTCACCATTAAAGGCTCTGCTACACCATGCATGCGATAAAATTGTACGTCACTGCGAATCCGTACCATCACCATTTGTTACCACTAAATTAATAATGTTTTCCAATATATTTAGCCACGGCCGTCGGCACAAGAACTGTACGGCCAACAATTAAGCTCCATTTAGACGGATCAAGAACTTGCATGAGTTGCATGCAATATTCGATACATTGATTCGGTAAATACAGAGTCAAATTTATTAAGTCGATCGACTGAAGACCGCTATGTAACGAAAATCGCAAGTACGTTATATTGATGTAAGTGTAAGACGAGTTTGATGCTTCGCTGTGTAAGACATATGTTCACGAGCCAGGTATCCGTCCACTTCTAACAAAAACCCTTTGAACCATCACCATCGTTCAAACAAATGTAGCTCCTCTAATAACTTTTCTATACACTTAAAAAATAAAGCGAGAAGGTTAGAGAAAGAAAGAAAATTATTGCTTAAACGTTGAAACCGAAACGTTGAAAACAAGTCTTTGACGGTAACCGGTAGAAACATCAACAGCCTCGAAGTTTGATTCTCTCTTTTTTACGAGTTTTGAGTTGAAAGACATACGCCTCGGAATGCCAGCCCCCTTTCTCTGCTCTAAAGGAACTCTGACAGAGCTTGTTGACCGAGTGTTAGCGAAGGTCTCCGGTAAAAATGCTTTAGTATGTCCAGATGTTATCTTTCGCGATTTGCGGGAAATTTTGTGAGCAGGTTCGTTTGTAAGACGGATTTATAATGTAGATTAGTTAAAAAATACAGAAATTGGCATAAAGGAGGCCAGTAGGGTCTATGGCACTTAAGACCATTGTAGGTTCGCTGTGATAATGAATCAAGGAAGTATTTTAAAATTTTCAAGCTTATTCAGAGGTTTACAGCTCACACAGCCGCTATTTTATTTAAATGTTGTTTCCCTAGGTGGCCAAGATGCTTCTAGAAGAGTGTGGCGTGGAACCCGACTGCTTAGACTACGAGGGTTGGACGCCGCTGCACGCCGCCGCGCTCTGGGGGCAGAGGGAGGCTGCTGCGCTTCTACTCAAGTGTGGGGCCGATCCTCATATCAAGAACTACTCGGTATGTATACCCTCTAGCGTCGCACGGTCCTAATACTAGCACAAATTCCCTCCAATGACATTTGATTTGTTATTACTATGGAGAGTAGAGGTAAGGAGAACAATCTACGTGTATGAAAAGTGTCCATCAAAAAACCCTAAATAGGTGGCGCCACGATACATAGCGAACTAATTTTTGACTTTGATAAAAAAAATCAAATAACTGACAGCGTACTTCACTCCATCAATAACGTTCAAGTTCATGTCATGTTCTTATTCTACCCTAGCGCCACCGGAGAGATTTCGAACTATTATTTATAGCTGCCAGCTGAACACTTTAGCTACAATTCTCACATAAGAGATTGTTCTCCTTACCTCTACCCTCCATAGTTATTTTTTGTTTCGAGAACGAAACAAATTCAGTTATATTTTCTACCATTGATTCAACTTTGACTGCCCATATTTCTTGTATAGAGGGCTGCTAGAGGATACTGCGGGGGTTACGAGCAGAGCTGCGAAAATAATAGTTTAGGTTGCACAATAATAATACATTATAACAACAAAACAGTACCTACAAGCGTCAATCAATAAGAGAAGTATCAAATGTCAAATTTATAATTATACTATGTAACTCGTCGAAGGTTTGTTCAGTTATATCTCTCGTTTCGAATGGTCCTTATGACAGTTCCTTCAAGTCTTTTTAACTATAATCGGTAAAAAAAAATACTATAATAAAAAAAACACAAAAATATACTATCCTCTATACTTTGCGCGTCGAGTGATAGTCCATGATGGGCATTTTTTAAAAGTTTATCACATTAATTTATGTAGATAATAATAATATGAATGTTTCCAGGCCCAAACATGTATGGACCTAGTGGACCCGAGCATATCATCGTGGCTCGCCGACGCCATCCTCAAAGCGCCGCGGCGCGTCAACAACAACAACAAACGCAAGCTCTCGCCGCCGCGGCACGAGGTCAAGCGGGTCGAGTTGCAGATCACAGGGGACGTGGTTAATGGTGAGGAAATATTTGGAATTAAACGCTTAGTCGACGCTGTACACTTTGCCTGAGAGCGCCGCGCGAGATAGACTACCTGCCTCTTTCTAATTAATACAATTAAGCTCAATTTACACGGTGCGAGAATTTGCATGCAATATTTGATACATTGCTAAGTCTAGCGACTTTTACCAAGGGGGAGTTTTCGCCGAAGGGTGTCAAGTTCCAGCGATTCTGCAGCCGGTTCCCGGGCACGGCAGGATTGCGAAATGCATCTCAGCCATAATATGTTTTTTTAGGTTTTAAGGTATATTTCGTAATATATTGCCTGAAAATAAGGATTTTAAATTTAATTTAATTTAATGAATTCAGTCTATTGACCAAATACCGCTATGTAACATCGCTTGAAAGTTCTTAATGCGTCTAAATGGGGCTTTAGAAAAAGATGGGTAGTCTTTACTGGTGGCGACCGTCATACATTTGTATGTAACAGATCTAGACGCTCAGAGATGTAGCGTTTTTTGTGGTTGTTTGGTTAGGTCTAGTGTTTACTCATAATAAACGTAATGCACTATTGCTCCCATTACATAATTTTATTAGAGACTCGCAACTTTTTCGTTTACGTTGAAAATATAATAAGTTGTTGCTTTGTAAGCGCGTAATATACAAAGCTTAACCTATATTTACAACACATAATCATTTATTGAATCATATCTATTAGAAAAGTGATCTATTTATAAAATGTAGTACTAGGATAAAAGGACAATAAAATAACTTTTGTTATTTAAGTATAGTCTTTAGTTTTTGAACTGAGCTCGAGAAGAGAATCTATTCAGTATTGTGTTAAAAACTGCAAATGGGCGGCGCCTTAAAAAAATCGGCCAAGTGCGAGTCGGACTCGCACAGGAAGGGTTCCGTACTATTATCTATAAACAGTCACCCATCCAAGTACTGACCCCACCCGACGTTGCTTAACCTCGAGATTGGAAAGAAATATTTGAGGGGTATAGAATCAAAGTCAGCTAAATCCATATCAAATCAAACTATAAGTTATGAATGCCATTGTAATCATCGATCAAATTCGAAGTACAATTCCAAAGTTATTCAGTATCAAGCTCAACGAATTACTAAAAAATCTACTTCAAAATATTGTATTAGTATCAAAGACAGCTATATCCCGTATGGTTGGAAACGAAAACAGCTAAAATCGTGATCAGCCAATCACAGCGTCCTTTTTCTTAAAAATGGCGGTAACTTCAAAATGGCGACTTCTATAGTAAATAGCGTTTGCGTGTCTGCTGTTTTCGTTAAACTTTTATGGTAATTAAGCTGATTTGAAGTTAAAAAATCGTGATAAGATAAAGTAAAAAATACAATGGAAGTGCCTGTGATGGAATCTTCGCAAGGGAAAGGGAGGAAACGCAAGAAAAACCCAGAAAATTGGAAGGCAAACAAAGCCAAAATTGATAGGTAAGTTTCAGACTAGTGATGTACTTACTATGAAATGATGGCTCATAATTTCGTTAAAAGTATGACGCGAAACGCTGCTTTCCGTTATAAATAAGAAGTCTGTGATAAAACTACTAATTAGTAAATATAAAAGTTTTAGTCTTTTTTTTTACAGATACTCAGCAAAGTCGTTGCCTGAACCAATTACATGTAATCATGATAGTAAAACATACGCATGTAAAAAATTAAAAGTACGCGATTTGCTAAACTTTCATCGTTCGTTTTACGCAAAACCGTTAAAAAATAACCAAGATGCATTAATACTAAAATGTTGTAAGGTAAAAAAAAAGCCAGCGAAAGCGACCTACTAAGAATACAAGAAAAAGTAGAGATTTTACTATAAAATATAATATATATGTAAAAAAAGAATTGATTCCAGTTTGCCAAAAACTATTTTTGAGCACGCTTGCTACTTTGGGTTTTTGTTACTTCCCTGACAATCTTCTTCACGCACATCACTAGTCATAGTATGTCATCACTTTATTATTGGGATCAAATACAGCTATATCCCTTCGTCTTAGAAACAAAGTCAGCTAAATCCAAAAGTTGGTATCAAAAGCAGCTAAATGAAATAAATTAAATTCAATTAAAAATTAATCGTAACTTTGATCAGTTAGTGTGTAGTTCCTGGAGATATAATTCTTAGCAAAGTTTTTGGAGTTTTCTTCATACAGCGATCCAAAAATAAAAAATAAAAATAAAAGTTTTATTCCTTTCATGAAAAATTTACCAAAATGGATTTAGCTGACTTTGATTCTATACCCCTCATTTATTTTATGCTGTTTTTAGTATTTGTTGTTATAGCGGCAACAGAAATACATAATCTGTAGAAATTTCAACTGGCTAACTATCACAGTTCATGAGATATAGCCTGGTGACAGACGGACGGACAGCGAAGTCTCAGTAATAGGGTCCCGTTTGACCCTTTGGGTACGGAACCCTAAAAAGATTAAGGGCGCTGTTTAATGTATGTCAATTATCATGTCTATAGCCGTAGGCAGTAGATACATAATGGAGTGCCACGCTCCTTTATAAAGCTTGGCGACCACCCGCTACATTCCATTGTTCATTATGAATCTACCGGCTAACACAGTTTATATTTGAATAACATCGGACATTTTTCCGACCCTCTTTATGATGCCTCTGTTTTGGGGTTTCTATGAATAATGGATAGAACCTTTTGACGAGCTCAGTTCATGGGGCCTACCGCGAAAATGGAAATTCGCAAATTGCGAGGATCTCTCACCTTTACGTAATAAGAGTGACAGAGAAAAATGCCCGCAATTGACGAACTTCGATATTCTCGGTTATAGCCCAGAAACGAAAGACTATACTCTTGGCGTGGAATGACCGACTACGTTATGTTTTCCCTAATAGTAGACCTACAACGCACGCAGGGTTATCGTTCGTGATGCACATTTTCATTACTTCTTTATCATTGAAGATATCATAAATATCACGATTGTTGTATACTATGTATTTAACGCACGTTCCTCAGTTGTTTTTGTCTTAATTCATTAATGAGAATGAAATGATTATTCCCTTGATCATTACAGTATATGTTATGTCATATTTTGAATGGAATGTGGAATATTTTATATTCTCTCCCGTGAAATATTCAGTTGCATAGCTTTTAAAGTATCAAGCAACAGTTTTGTGCTGATTTTTGGGTAAGAGTTCAATGTTATAATTTTAATTTTAAATTTAGATGAATCTATTTATGTCTTTAGAGGCTTCAATTCAATTGTGAGGTATTAAAAAATAATAAAATACTTTTAGTACCTCTCTTGCGAAGATTACAAAGAGCATAAACATGTCAACGTAATTACAACGCATGCAAGCGTTCACATAAGTGAAATATTCCACAGCACCACCTGCACTACATCGATATCCAGACTTAGGAAGAGTAAAGTGACAGCAGAATTAATTCTTAACTTAACTATGAAATACCATGACACTCGAACCTCTAACGTGTTATTCGCGTAATTTTAGTCTAAATGGCGCTCGGTATGTTCTGATCCTTCCGAGTATCAGTTGGCAGCAAATGCCCGCCGTGTTCTGCCCGGCCCCGCTCGCACGGTCACTTGCTGCGGGCAGCAACAAATTAACTTATCTACACACATATGGTAAACTCTCTATGATGCCTTCAAAATCCGTAAATAACATTACGATAAAATGTTTTGTGACAGCAAATTTCTTATCTGTGAATATGTTCATTTTAATATCAAAAGTTAGTTAGTATCGAACGATATGGCAATCGGCCACCGACCCTAGTTTGTCTCTGAATAAAAAAAAACTAGGGGTGCGTGACATGCGTGAATAAAGTTTTCATTTACTGCCATTTGACGTACCGTTTATCTTTTAAGTAGTTTTTAAATATGAAATTTCTTATACATCTATCTACATAATGAAAGCCATTAAAACACAAGTGTGGGTTTAAGAAACGAACGAAGTGAGTTTCTTAATAGGAGCACACGAGTGTTTTAATACCTAATTATGTAGAGTTACATATACTATTTTATCTGCACACATATTATAAACTTTCTATGATATATTCACTAACCCAAATTACAGCCTACATTTCGTAGTTTTTTTTTATTCCGAGACTAATTAGAGTCGGGGGGCCTATTTCCGTATCGTTTTATACAAACTAACATTTTGTCAAAATTGTATGTAATTTACATTTCAAGTCGAACAAAAAGGCATCTCGACTGATATTAGAATAGAAGTAGAATCGAACTACTTTTTTCTTCAGAGATGTTCGAATAAACGGTATCATGAAATATACATCCTCAACTGTCAGTTTACTCTTTCTTAAGCTGCATACGAGCTAACCCATCGACTCCCCTAATCTCACGTACACACTCAGACAAGCCGCCCGCGCCGGAAATCATTAAGGACAGCAAGCCGCCGAAGGGGCGCGCGCCTTCACCCGATGCTGAGGAGGAGGCGCCGTCATGGCGGCGCACGGCCAGCTTCAGGAAACAGGAAGTCACACGTGAGTATCAGGAACTCGGAGGGCATTCGTCAAAAAGGTCTTCTATGACGTGGCTTAGCAACTTGAAATCTGTATTATATACCGTTATATTTAAAGCTAAGTTATGCCAGGTATCGGCTTCTTAGCTTTATCAGAAGTGTAAAATAGCGTCACGTACCCGTTTTATGGACATCGCCACATGCGTGCGTAGCGCTGGTTTTAGCTCACAAACCGCTGGCGGTTTCGCATTAATGTGATAACCGCGATTTCGTCGACGCCTGATTGGTTTGAACCGAGCGGAATGAGGAACCAGCGAGGACTAATTTGTTGCGCGAGACAAGTAATTATATATCGACAAATTAATGATTGTATAATATGTGTGAAGCCTTAGTAAAAAAAACACGCCCCTTCATTTCATGCAGTTCCAAATGTCGTCTCATTCACGTGACGTGATGTCTTATTTGTCGTATTCCCTAAAAGATTTTAATGACTATCTGCTTATAACTTATTTTAAAATCTACAGAATTCGTTGTATTGTAGAAAGATTTAGAAACATTTTAAAAAACAACGCGAAGATTGATCTGAATGTAGTACTTGAACTGAATTTTATAAACTTAATCATTAGCAGCCTACTTCAATATTAAAACAATTTAAACATTCATAATACCTTTTTGAAGCCACTGACGGATATATCCGCACCGTAGGCCCAGCGCCGAAGACGGATTAATCCGTCACAGACCACAGAGCAACATAGACCTACGTGCATATGCATAAAGTTCAATTTTAGATTTGACACTTCGGTGTTGTGGCGTCCGAGTGACAGCTTTTGTGTTTGACACGGCGTCGAAAAGGTTATTAATTTTCTTATATTATTTCCAGGCGAGAACAAACCAGCGAATAACGCTGTCGACAACGACACCATACTCAGAAGGACGCACAGTTTCGAGAACGACAAGACGTGAGTCAATACTAATGCATGCGAAGATTTTCTATCACTCTACCGTGTTTTTCTAATTTTGACCTTATAAATATTTGAATAGAGTATGTTTTTTCTTGGCATGACAACCCTTAATTTGGCAATGTTCTTTCTGACGAATATAACCTTTGACCCTTTTTTTTGTATCTTTACTCTTTTGTGCCAAATTAACGGTTAAAACTGTTACTACTCGCAGTTGTCAGTGTTAAGAGTCCAACTAAGCACTCCACACTGACTTTGACGTAACAAAGTGTATTAAAAAACACAAAAAAGTCACATTTTTATAGAAAATTGATGTTTATGGTGAACCTGCCAGACTTTGTCATTGCCAAGTCTTTGCAGAGTTCGCTTGGTCTGACTAGCTTTTGCATAGTTAGCTCAAGTTTTAATCATTTGTTATATACTCTAGAAGAAATGAGAGAATAAAACTTGTGCTATGCCATTGTTTTAACCTTTTAACCGCCATAGTCTGATATATGACATACAATATCCAGATCATTTCGCCGCAGTCTGATATATAAGGCAAAGCATCGTGTAACTTCGTACCTGTGCTGACACAAGTACGCTCGATGAAAAATTCTAGGCGGTTAAAAGGTTAATGATAACCTAATCGATGACTAGTGCTGGCATGGCCAAATGAAAATAAGGAGAAACAATTGTCTGTCACCTGCGATATACCGGGTGTGGACTGTCAGAAAAAAAACCCGGTAAGCTGTATTCCTCAAACTGACCAACATTTGTTCAGCTACTTTTAATAATAACTTTTTAGAACACTTTCAAGTTTATTCTAAGACGCAATGTATTGCGAATTTTGTTATGTTTAAAGCGCGACAACGTCAATTACACTGATGACAGCGTACATTGAAGGTAATATTTAATTTGTATGAAAAATAAGAAGTCTAAAGAATTCATAATTACCCGATATAGAGCTATATAGAACTGGGCTAAGGCCTCCCCCCTAGTCTTCCAATCTTCCCGATAACTGCAGCATCGATACAATTGATATTTATCTGAAAGTTTCGTGTACAGTTGACTTGTTTTGACGATGCGTTTATAAAGTCGCTATCGCGTTTACCTCTTTGTTTTGTTAGCTTTTCATGCCAGCACTATTCAGAATACAAAATGATCATGCTTTAAATATTAAATACAGAAACCTGAATGTTAACATAACTGTAATATTAATGTCGTTAACGCATTAGTAATATTTTGAGCTCGTTGAAGTTTTCAATTAGGGAGGGGAGCACTAGTAAATTCGTACGTAAAAACATCGAATATATATAAAAGTAACTAGATAAATGATTTCTCTTTTAATGAATACTTATTCATCATTGACATTTATGTTATGATTAACATTCAGAATATTCTTTAATATCTTAAAAGTAATACTACGACAATGACAAGTTCATTTTTATTCATTGTGCTAACTGGATCTCTGTAGCAATATAAATACCAGAATACCAGGACTTTTGACTAAGAAGAGACCGAAGATGAAATTACAACAGCATACTTTTCAGGATTATTTAGTTCTAAATGCCCACAGCGTAAGAATAAGTACATACAGTGTGTAAGATGTGTAAAGTGTCGGAACAAATTTCGTGCCCCCCAGATTTATCGCTAAAGAAGATGTCCAAGTGTGTAATAATACCAAGTCCGAATGGGATGGCCTTATGGAACTTGCAATAGGAGTAGCGGAGAACGCGTTAATATAGTTTAGTCCTGTCATAATCTGTTTTCATTTTCTCATATTTCTAAAAAGTCGTATGTGCCACCTAAACCCAACTAAATGACTTAGGTTGTTTTTGGTATAACGTCAGCAATATTCAAACGTGTTTTTAATTTTATCGCATTGTGTATGTTCTGTCCTTCATACGCCTGTGCGTGCATGTGACAACTCTATAGTATACTCAGGTCATAAGTTCTATCACTAAGGTTTTGACTGAAAAAATGTAATATAAAGCTTTTAATGAAAAAAGTTTGCCATGATTTGAAAGCTTATTTTATACTGATTAAACCGTAATATAATTCGTTTCGTAATTTAGATTGCGTCTTTATTTCATAATTGGGTACTTGACACATGTTGAATATTATAACAAAATTTAGTTAAATGGATAGAAAATGAGCCATTCATTATAAAAAAGTGGAATTTAAAAAATTATATTGAGATTATAAAAAAATACGAGGCTCCAGTCTCAAAAAATATTTTTTTTTTGTCTTACAAAAATGGAAAAGAAAATGGAACCATTCGATTCCTTACATTTTATTGAAAAATAAATTGTACAACAACTATACATATAAACGCTATTTCAGGGTCAAAATGGCAATTTCCTTGATCTTCCATACATTCAGGACAGACTTATATAATGTGACGTCACATCATATTATCATTTTGTTAGAGAAGTTTCAACCGTCGAGTTCGAGCGTCAGACTTTAGCTCTCATGTCTGACCTTTGTGACGCTTAAATACCATGAGTCCTATATAGACATTTGATCCTCAGGAAAATCAAGATCGATTAACATTATTTACAAAAAACTGTCAAGTAGCCAATTGTGTACTTTAGGATTTTCTTTAGACGCGAATACGCGGCTGTATTGTGAAAAAAAAAAAATGCTTTACAAAAGGGAATAAAAATCAGTATTATATTAATAACATAGATACAATTGTTTATTTGTATGAACCTACTTTAATAGGACATTATTTTATCGCCAGCATTTAGTTCTGCGACAAGTCTGTACTTCAGCTATTACCCTCAAAACTTAGGGTACTTTTCAGTGACACGCTAATTTTGGACTGCTATCCAACGAGTAGGTTTGGTAAAACAGTTACAGTTGCAATTATGGCAATCCAATATACATGAATTATATATTTTAAGAAAGATAAAAGATCCAGCTTTTTTAGAGATTTAATCATGCAATAAAGAAAAATAAATAGGGATCAATATCACCTTGACCAGGTCGCGTATTTTGGTATATGGGGGTTTTTGGGGGTATAAAATCGATCTAGATTAGTCTTATGTTTGGGAAAACGCGTGTTTTTGAGTTTTCATGCGTTTATTTTCGATGCAGAATATGGTCGTTAATTTCGTGTTGCCGGCCACTGTCCGTCTAGTCCAGCGGATTATGACGCGGACGGCTAGAAACGAGTGTTACGGGTTCGAATCTCGCCCAGTGACTAACTTTTGTTTTTTTTTTGTATGTTCAAGTTTATATATATATATATTTAATTTTTATTGTTTTAGACAAGTTTAATTTAGTGAAAAAATGTAGTTAAGATTATCACCTATACACCACCATATTACAATAAATAGTTATAACCGAGCAAAGCTCGGTCGCCCAGGTACTATATGACTAATAAGGGATCTGTACCTACAACTTTTTTATCAGTCAAACGTTTTTGACAGAACTTATGACTTGACTAAGTAATTGCTTTTAGCCGCAAATTGTCTGTTACCGTAAAGGGCGCGTAGCCAACGTGAAAATCGTTAACGCTCAGCGTATCGTAGTAATCTCTCTCTATCACTCTTCCACATTAGTACGACAGTAATAGAGAAAGATGACTACGATACGCTACGGAGCGTTAACGATTTGCATGTTGCCTACGTGGCCAGGCCGTCTACTTTAGTTTTTAAATTGGAGGCACGAGTTTTTCATAGACTTGACACATCTTGATCGGTCTATTTTACAACCTTTTATTTAACTTGCAATGTACATTATATTAAAGAGAATTTCAAGAGGTGGATTGTCAAAGAAACCTTTGTAGCCACAGTAAATTTACTGCCATCATTCGACATATGATTCAAAACTTTTAGAACCATTTGATATTTAACAAATTTAACACATATCAGTGGAAGAAGAAGGATTAAAGTCAAATGACTTGAAACTTTCTGCCTCGCACAGTTAAACTGTGGAATGAACTGTCGCCTGCGGTATTTCCGGACCGATAGGACCTTCAAACCTTCAAAAAAAGAGCGTACTCCTGTCTTAAAGGCCGGCAACGCACTTACAACCCCTCCGGTGATCCGTCTGCTCGTTTGCCTCCTCTATCATATTGACAATCCAACTCTATTTCAAATACTTTGATACCATGTACGTATATATAGACATTTACCCATATATTTGACCCAGACGGGTCAAATCTTGCAAGTTAAATTATACTCACTTCGGGTGACAATGTAATATTATGGTACCATCCAGCTGATCTGATGATCAGAGATCGGCGGGGGTGAGCTGTTCAGTTTTTGCATAACATGGACATTCCTTGTCATTTAATGGTAATTGACAACATTTCAAAATTTTCAATATCCCCAAATCGAAAACCATTTCGAGAGGGGCTCCTGTAGATTACAATTTTTTTTTTAAATATATTTTTTACGAATTTTTGTATTCAAATCTCTAAAAATAGTTAAAACGGAAATTTACGTCACCCAGCTCCTTCAGTTCTGCCACTACAAGCAAAAAAATGACTTCCGATTGGGTTGACATTGTCATTGTCATTGAAAACCATCGTTTGACTTGAGTTTTGACGTTTGTGACACTTGTTAATTTGTGATTTTATTTTTAACGTTTGAGGTTATGTCACTCGCACTGTTGTCTATGCTCAAACGTAAATTAATTCAACGTTTTTTCCAGTGTATGAAACAGATCCGTGACGTCACGATTCTCACAAATGACGTTTGTTACATACGCCCTTTTGTTTCAAGTAACAATATAAATAGATTTTATGACCAAAATATAGGACTAGCAAAATAAAAAAAATACGGGTACCTTAAATTAGTGCGTTCTTTCGATGTAGACAATAAAAAGTAGCACTTAAAAATATGAAATGTTGTCAATTGCCCCATATGTAATATGTAATTGGTAATTATAAACTAATTAAATTATTTTATTTCGGCTGCCTTCACGTCACGTCGCAATCCAAACATACGGAATGTGATTAATCTACTTTACACAGCTTTCTGCTTAAGTGAAAAAAAAGTTTTCATCTAGTATTAAAGTAAGCTTCCTTAGATAATATAATTATTATTGTTTATCCATTTCACTCCACTCACATCAGTGGATGTAGAAGGATCTTTTTCTATATAAAAATAAAGCTCAAATAAAACTCAAGGCGAAACAAATTAAAAATTGTAAATATAGAAAAACTTATAGTTATTTATTACAATAGCACAGAAAATTAATAAAAATAAAAATAAAAAACTTTATTTAGCTATATGATAGCTCACACCTGCTTACAAGTAATAAATGATACAAGGTGAACTTACCATTGTAAATAATTTATAAACAAGTTTTAAGGTAAATGCAATGAAACATTGAGTAAGCGTCATCTGATCCCCGTACTAGTAAAAACTGTATCACGGTGGATCAGGATTCCCCTTGTCGTTGTTTACATTAATGTGTAATTATTATAACTATTTAATATTAATATAACATGACTTTTCTTATCGTTAGATATGAGGGTAAGTTAAAGTTAAACACAATTGAAATAAAACTGTTGGAAGTAGCAGACAACTAATTAGTTCGCGACAGTCGCACCAACGCAGAAGGACGCATGTCACTAAGGACTAGCGCTAACATACGACCCTAAATGTACAATAAATAAAAAAGCTTAGCACTCGTTTTGTAATGAATTTTAATTTTAGTTTAATAATTTCAGTCTTGTCTTCTTTTAATATTTTATATATGGATACTACATATCCATATTAACATCTACAAGACACATCTACATGACATTAATGACGTAAAAACAGCTCACCCCCGCCGATCTCTGCTGATGATGGACACAGAAGCTGGCTATAGGAATTCTATGATAATACAACGCAGTCTAATTGTGTTTGGGCTTGTTAGAATTATCTTGATGAGATGTTGGTTGCCTGTTGAAGTAAATACAATTAAAGAAATTGAAATTTTTGTCAAAAAAACCTATTTTAACTCATACATCACAAAAAATTGTCGATTGTTTTCAGACAAAGACAGAAATTCAACCGAGTGAATTTGTTGATAAACCGCTTCGACAAGTTGTTGGGCCCGCGGCGGGTGACGCTCTTCCGGTCTAGCGCGCTCGAGTTAGTCTGTGTGTCTGTGTTGCGTCCTGAGGGCTTACCGAAAACCACGTTCGACATGTTGCTTTCCTGTCATACTTACGTACGAATTTACAAGTGCGACAGAGAGGCAACACGTCGAACGTGGTTTGCGGTAGGCCCTTTGTTCGTCCGTAGGTCGGACTTGCACTATCGGTCACTTTCGAATAGCGAACTTAGGATACGAATAGCGCGTAGCAGATACGCACAAACCAATGGAAACGCAATCGTTTCCATTGGTTTGTGCGTATCTGCTTAGTTGACATTGACAATTGTGTCGAATACGTCTCCGCTACCCAGCTCATCACAGGTTTGATCGTGCTTGTATTACAATTAGAATCTTTAGGGTCGTAGCCAAGACGATAACCGTTTATTGACGAAGGCCAATCAAAAAGTTAAAAATGTATGACAGTTGCAAACGAAAATTTACGTGATCTGCGATCAATTGATCATATCCATACTTCGAGCAACACAAGCTTCCGATACGTCGGTAGAGAACAACCTAGCGATATCTTAGCGTACAAATTATTCTGCCATTTTTTCCGGGGGGAAACGTGCACACAGTCGCACTTCTCACTCAATATATACAAAATCCAAAATGACGCACGTCAAAGACAAATCTTGCACTCCTAGATCTCTTTTTGTGTACGGACGGGTCACATCACACACCTCACTATGCCCAGTTGGGCATGTGCTTCGGCAGAGGGGAAATAGTGCGAATGCCGACTTCCCGGTGTTGTTCAGAATATACATACTTTATTTGAGTTAAAATTTGCGTTTTCTATAAAATATTTAATATTTGAGTTTTTTAGTTATACATTGTACGAGCAGAATGTACAGTCAGCGTCAAATACTTCGTAGCAGTCGAAGTGGCCAAATAGTTCGGTACCATACTAAATTATGTTGTAGTTTAAAGACGTAACTGCAAAACCTAATTTTTGCAAAGAGGTGACCGATATTGCAACCGACAAAGATAGATTGGGTACGTTGGTAAGGTGTAGGGTTCAATGTGCTTTATTAATATTATATTACCCCTTATTCATAAACGTGTACTAAAGTTACGATGCCGCTGAGCACATAAAACATTAGATGGGAATTGGTCACGACTCAATAGAAATTAATGAAAAAAAAATGACATATCGTCGGGGCCGCGTAATTAGCACTGGTAAATACTGCGTATCACAACATTAGACTTAACAGGAGAAGCTTAAAACGTTGTATCTTTATTATTTTGAACCCTACTTTTTCCTTTTTTACCTGATAAACGCCCGTGGAAAATATGATTCAATATTTTCTGTGTAAAAAAGGAAAAAGTAGCCTTCAAAATAATAAAGTTACTTACAACGTTTTAAGTTTCTCCTTTAAGGTTTGCTGTTGTGTAGATACGCAATATTTACCAGTGTCAGTTACGCGGATTTACACTATCCTCGACGATATCTAATTTTATTGTAGTTGTCAAAATGTACTGGTTTATAGGTGCGAGGTTAGATGTTTTTTTTTTCAAGATAATCAAAAGAATATGATAGGACATGTAAAGTATAATAAACTGTATTTTGGGCACAAACTCGAAGCTAAAGATGGCGATTTCAGACATTTTTATGATCAGACTTGAGAAAGAAAAACCAAATCATTTAAAGTTTGTTTAAAAGAATCTGGAAATGCGTCGCCTACGATTCAAGACTAGGACGATGGAAGAAAGTTAGAAGAATCATTTGATTTCGAAGAATCATTTTCATTTTATACAACTCATGGTTTATAAGATAGAGTCGGGCCAAGTTAATTCTGCACATGCTTTGCGCGGGTTTAAATGCGATAGACGCAGCATTGAACGTATGCGATCACGAAATGTAGGGTAAGTGACTAAATTCTTACCGCTGCGTTTAAAATGTAAAACATTACCTATATACTTACGGTCATTAGATTATCTGATTCGAAATGGGTGTGCGACAAACGCATTGCGTTTGACGCTGCGTTCACCGCATAAAAAAAACGCGCGCTCTAGCTTAGACAGACTCTAGAACTAGAAAAAAAATATAAATATAAAATATCTTCAGTTTTACGCGTGAACGTACGTCATTTGTTGTCCTAGCTTCGGTCATTTCATTAGCGTTTGTGGGAAAGAATGATGTAGCTGATTGTGATTACAAGATATGATATCGGTATTAACCATGCATACTAAACATTCATGCGTGCAACATGACATGACGTCGTGTGGCGAATTTTTTAACTGTTAAGTTAGTGTAACTAGAGTAACTAAGGGTTATTACACACTTGTGTTTATACGCAGGTAGGTAACTAATATAAAAGAAAAAAATATTTGCGGTCGATGTCTTGTGACAGTAGAACTATTCCCGCATTCGCATCTGTAATAAACTTAACACTGTACAGTGAAGAAATTTGATTTCTGTGCCATTTTGTACTTTGTCACACTGAAAATAAATATAAACCCGCTAAAGATCTCAAATTATTTATTTATTGTTTGTTAGTGTGACAAGGAATAAAGTTCCACAGAAATCAAATTACTTAACCGTACAATCGTACATACAGTGCTGCGATTAAAGCGCTTTGGCAATAAAACTGTTTATATATTCAAAGTGTTAGCGTTCTTGACTAAGTTAACACGAAGAATTAATTTTGTTGCTGATGATGGACAAACATTGCCTAGGCGCATAGCTTTAGGGATCGACCATAATGATGATTAACAAACGTTGATGCAACGTTACGCAATGATAATTATGAGGAGCATTTTTATTTTTTCTTGTACTTTGAAATCCGACCTCTCGAGTCCTCTCCAACCTCTAAGACCTTTTCTTTATTTTAAATAAAATCGCGCGTGCGATATCTCGTCCGTGGGACTTAAAGGTAATTTCTGCCGACGCGAAATCGCGTTCCCGGGACTCGAGGCGTAAATGAAAACGTCCATAAGAGTAATAATTGCGATAACGCTGCGTCACCGCTCCGTGCGGTCCCTTCAACCGTAGCACTGTAGCATGCTTGTGTGTTGTGAACAGTTTCTATCAGCGCTACCGCGACGTGACGGCGCGTATAAAGGCCTCCTCCTGCCCCTCTATACCTCCGCCGCCGCTCGCTGAGAAGGAGACTAATGATACTAACGAGGAAGTTCAGACAAGGTGCCTGATTTGCTGGTGTCAGTTTTGGATTCATTGGTGTTCGTAGTGTAAGGCCTGAAGCGGCCCCGCTCGAAGCGGAGCGTTCGGCGGGGCGTGCAGCGTGGCGTCGGGCTCACAACTGATTTGAGCAACGTGCATTAAGGCCGCTCCTATACTTTTGCATTTGTTGAACATGCACGCCGCACGCCCACCACGCTGCACACCCAACTCGAGCATCCACTAAGGCCTTACACTTAAGGAGACGTGACTCAGAGGAAACTTTGTTTGGTGCGAGATATCTGCTTGTGAGAAACAAGAGAACCGCGAGCAAAGATGAATATTATTGATTTTGGCGACTCTAACACGCCGGCGCAACGCACGAACTGTATTTGATAAAGTTAGCATCAAATATCACACTGTAAACTGACAATTAGCTTATCATGATATACTTGTATTATACGATGTATATTTATGACAATTCATAAGTGTTTGTTGCTAAGCCTACTTCAATAAAGAAAATTCATGTGTCTTTTGAATTTGTGAAACCTTGTTGCAAAGTTATAAGGTCGACCGATCGTGAAGAATGGTGCTGTTTTAGTTGTGTCAAACACTCGCTGCGCGCGAATATGTAGTGTGCTCTCTGTCACATCTACCTGTGGCGGGCTGCGTGCTATCTCTTTTTTAATTGATTCGCGCGCAGCGAGTAACTAACGCAACCATAGTTCTTGCTCACAAACTTGATAGACTGCTGGAGTGGATAGTGATGGACGGCGCCAGACATTTTGTAGTAATTGCATTGTCCAATGCTAATTACCACGAATTATTTTTAGTGCTTATACGAGTAACTCTTTGACAATAAATTTCTTTGAATCGAGTTACGGCTCAAAGTTTCCACTGGCCAGATTTAGTTGTAATATGAATCCAGAATCGACATCGACACTACATTGTTACATTCATATTAAACATTTCATATTAACTTCATTTAAGATCAATTCAACCGAATCATCTTGTGTACTAACTTCGCATCTCCATTTTCCAATACAGTATGTGTGTTTGAATTGCAGAATATGTTGATCTTAGATGAACCTTTACTTTGTTTGCTGTTTCTGTTATAAACTAGGGATATTCGTACAGATCTATCCGTCAGATATGTCTGGCATAAATGTGTGAGTGACACGAATTAGGCACAGATGTGTGTGTGAACAGATTTCTGTCAGACCCATCTATGCCTTATTATGCCATTAATATGCTATTCCACAGATATTTAGTCCGATGTGACGGACACATCTGTACGCATATCCCTACCCATACGAGCTCTATATGTTATGTGTACAGTATATAATGTATGGGTCATTTACAAGTATAGTTGACATTTTTAGAGATGATTATTTCGTCTCAAATCTGCTGCTAAACAAAATGTATTGTTTCTTTTATGCACAATGTTAGCTACCGAATTGCTCATTACTATGAATGTTCAAGCCTGTTTAAAAAGCTATTTTAGTGTTCTATTTATACGATTCAAATTTATGTGACAGCTTCTTGTTATCTTCGAATATTTCTATCTAGATGTGTCTCCGAATGCTGTTACATGAATGTGAACCATATAAGTAGAACGCTAAAATTGCTTTTTAAACGGGATTGATCTTTCTCTCTTACATATGTCAAATGGTAGTTACCACGGTGCTTAAAAGAAACAATGCGTTTTGTTTAACAGATTAGGATTTGAGCAGAAGAAATCGTTTCAGACATTTTCAACTATATTCTATACGTACGTTTATTTATTATGTAGTTAGACGGGATGATGTGTAGAGAAGATACTGTGTCTGATTATTAATACGAAATTATTGAAATATCAATTCTTAGTTTTATGTTATCAAAGTTATATTTGGGATTAATAATTAACTTATACCTGGTATTGAGATCGATTACTTTTAATTGTTAGGTACATATAATTTCTTTTTGTTTTTTCCTGGTGGTTGGCCGTTTAGTTGGGAATGGTTCAGAAGTAGTTTTAGGAGATCTTATAGTAGAAGATTTATCTATATTGGTACCTGGTTATTACTTTGCATTTGGTAAGCGTCAACATATTAGCGGCGTATCTAGATTTTGACTTGTTTAACTTTCGATGTAAACGACATGTATTAGTTCTAGTTATTACTTAATACGCAATTTGTTGACGCTTGATAATTATTTTATGGTTAGATTTAGTCGATTCATACACTGCCAGCGTTGACGTATGTTAAACGGAATGGCAATGCCTCGCTCCCGTCGTATGCTCAGTGTGTTTCAATTTTTATTTTGTTCGCTCCGCGAACAGCGTTGGCAGTATATGATTCGACGCACTATAAACCAAAAATCACAACCCAATACTAACTCATTTGTTCCCGTACAGATTAAACTCGACAGCGGAAAAGCGAGAGCGAGACGCCAACACATGGAGTCCCACGTCCACCGCCGCCAACACAAACACAACCAACACCAACACCACAACACAGACCACTGTCAGGAGGTATGTACTTTTGTACGCTGTTATAACCCGTCTTAAGGCGGGATTTCAGTGTGCGTGAATATTGTTATGCGGCACAGAGTTGCACATTGGTGGAATGCCGCCTTAAGGCTCGCTCACGGCGACTTAGCAGCAATTTAGTCGCGCGTTTCGGGAACGCGTGACAGAATCGCGGCATGTAACCCCTTCATGATGTAGCATTTGCGATGCAGTAGCGATACAAACGCGCTACTGTAGCGATACAGTCAGGCTGTTTTAATTCAGCATCACTTTTGTATCGCTGCAAAAAGTCGCCGTGGTGACCTTAAGCTAACTCTTCATCGATTGTGGCAGAAAAAAAAGTGAGGTCTCATTTCTACTTTCTGATGCCATTGCCACACTTTGTCATAAATGCCAGTACCATGCAGAGTTAGCTTGGTTCGACTCTTATCTGCACGCTCCTTCGGTGTGTGAGCGAGATAGCGATATTTCTTTCAATGTCAGCCTAGTAAATAATTAAGGTCAATACCGGTAAGTGTGGCTGCCGCACTTACCGGTATTGACCTTACCCGTATTAGTCTGTATGAGTAGATATTATTTGGTGAAGGGTATAGTTTAAAGGTTACATGGTTTGTTATGTAACAAAACAATAGTTGAGATCAAAAGTTCATTTATTGTATGAGATATGTAAGGTCTATGACATATTTCTGCTTCAAGTTTGACTGTTGCCTAGATGGTGCTGTACGACTCCGTCAATTACATAATAATTTTGATTGGCTTTATACCTCATGTACAATCAGTAACACCTTGGTTGAAATACTTATCTCTATGCGTCGGTATTTGTTTATTGATATATTTCCCCGTTCAAGTAAAGGTATTAATAGTTGACCATGTTATTTGAATAGAGACTAGACTACCGACTTAATATTTGCCTACTAGGGGTTAGGTCAATTAGGCTAAGTGAGGCTGCGGGATAAGTATGGCTGATCTTTACATTGGGTTCTGTTTACACATTGATTATAGTATTTTTCAAAATCGTTTTTAAGTTATAAATTATATGGAGATGACACTATCACGCTATCTACCCAGTTTGAAAAATACTATAGTGTCTATTTCGAATCCATACATACGTTACTTGCGTAGTCGCAACTGTATGAACTCGCAATAATAATCAACGCATAAACAAGCCCCGCTATAAAGGCTAAGTTACTCTTAGCCCGCAGCCACACTTACCCGTATTGGCCTTATTGTTACTCATAGTTTTTGTGTAGGTCTTAGGAGTAAATACTTATGAACGATGTATGTATGAGAAAAAACACAATTAATTATAGGTAGTCTTTTAACTTAATACAAGCGTGACGATATTTCTCTACACAATGTCGGTCTATGAACTTCCTTACTATTTACTTACGTAATGAATAATAACTCACCCTAAGGGTCTCCCCAGATATATCGAAGCGGAATCGGCAAAAGTCGATATAAAACCCATTTATCCTCCTAAGGCTTGGGCCTTGGGGTCCTCCTACCTATATCACTTCTTCTGTTCGATGAAATTTAAATCATATTCAATTGGAATAAAGTCGCTTAATTCATTATTATGTTCAATTATCAAACAACGCAAAATCAACTCTATTTCCTAGATAATAGATTCAAATTTCAGTGGTAATATTGGATTTCTGTTTGTATGGCTTGGCTTTAGGAGGAAGGCGTCATCCGATGCGATCTGAGCCGAACTGAGGCTTTTGCCGATTCCGCGTCGTTATATTTGGGGCAAACCTAACGCTTGTAGGAAGTTTTTGTCTACTACTGCTGAAATAGTGCATCTCCCCAAACTTTCGATTCAGCTACAGTGTTATAGAAAATATAAGAATTTGGGTATATAGTGCCGAGGTCAATTATACACAAATTAGAATAAGCATGTTGTTCAAATATTAGGTTGCTGGAGCCATTGTAATGTTAAGTAAGACCAACGAAAGGAGGTAAGAAATTTAGTAATAGTTAGTAGTAGAACACTTTTTGTACAAAAAAGAAAAACGAAACAGGAATAAGTACACTTCATAAGTACAAAGGCGAACTTTAAATGTCAGGAAACTTTCAGGCTCTTTGATTTTTTTATACCACTTCGGTGACCAACAAGCATACGGCCCGCCTGCTGTTAAGCAGTCACCGTAGCCTATGGATGCCTGCAACATCAGAGATATTACTTGCGCGTTGCCGACCCTTTAAAAACCCCTTATAGCCCCTCGGGAAAACGTCGGCAGGGAGCTCATTCTACAGCCGAAGCGTCCGTGGGAGGAAATTACTCTTAAGCCGCACAGTACGCGACCATTTAAGTTCTAGGATGTGAGGATGAACACCCTAGAACTGATGAATTCTTTTATCCGTAGAAATTATAAATCGTCACTTTCACTACACCTCGTTTTTTTAACATTAGAAAAGACATCATGATCTTGAGGTGTCTGTTTATTGAAAAAGGCTTTAAAGAAATAGTGACTAACCTATGAAACCAAAAGAATATAAATAAATTCCACGTCCAGGTCGGCACCCCCACCAAACTGTCGGCCGGGAACATTTAAAACATGTTTTATCTCGTTTCGCTGGCCTTACTTTAGTATTGTGAATGACCTATTCCCCGACCTTGTAACTATAGTATAGTGATATATCGTAGCTCCTCGGACGCGGACAGTAGCAATTCCACGTCCAGCTCGGCGACCCCCACCAAACTGTCGCCCGGGAATATATTCAAGAACTTCTTCAAGTACTGTTGAAATGTTGCTTGGTGTGTTTTGCTTGCGGCGTTTTGTCAAATCACTGCTTTTGACCTATAAGTTATAACTATTTACTGTATGTCAGCAAGTAGCGGAGCAAACTATGCGTATCTGCCATTCTCTAACATCTTAACAAAAAGATATGTTATTAAGTCATGGAAACGGGACTTAATCGCGTATTAAGTTTTAAATTTACCTAAAACGTTTCGAGCACGGCGTTGTCCCCGTGGTTTCGGAGAAGACTGGCTAAAGTTGACATCAACATCGAGTTTTTCGAACTCCCCGCACTTGGTCTTCATCTTGTCTTGATCTTGAAGATATGTCTATATGTAGAACAATTTTTGAAATTAAACTTTCTTGAGACATATTTTAAAATATTTAAAGAAGAACGGTTAAAGTCATGTAAAGTATTCGTCGCTATTGGCAACATTGTTTGTAACTCATCGGGGGTCCTACCTCAGGTTTGAGTAATCATGACGCATTGCACGAGCCGCCCGCTTCACCGCCCGTTGCGCGCGCGCTGACAGGGCAAGGGGACTTCGGTGGGTTCGAACATGTCGCCAATAGCGACGAATAATTTACGTGAGTTTTACCGTTTTCCTTTAAATATTTTAGAACATTTTTTTGTAACAGAATCTTCTGAATGTGAACTGTAAATATTTATCACGATTTCGAAAATAATTCCCGAGTGGCAGATATTTTTCGTGCATTGTTTCATCCGCTACTATTGATACTGAGTTTAAGCCGAAAGTGACGGAACGCATGGCCTGATCGTGCTCCCTCATTGCTGAAAGCCGATTGCCATATTTTTGCTTTAATTAATGTATGGCGACCGGAGTAAAAGTCGAGTGTGCACGCTCGGCGCGTGTGTTTTGTGGCTGGAGCGTAAGGAAAACCCGTGCCAACGAGTTTGACAGCTGAAAAGAACAGAGGGCCGCCTAAAAGCGGGAATCGAAATGTCGCTATCTGCCTCTCTATCACGGTTGCATATTTGAGGCAGATAACGAAATTTCAATTCTCGCGGTAGATTCTCAGCTATTGAGGTCGCTGAATTGTCAAAGTAGAATTTAATATTTTAGAAATAAAGCAGTGACTTGATTAAAACTAACAATATTCATTGCGTCCTTCCACAAGCGCATACTTCTTATTTTTGTTTTGTTTTAAATGAAAATAATCATATTGAAGAATATTATTGCAAAGGCCTGATAAACCGTACCACTTTTTTTTTTTCATTTAAGCAAAATATAATTATTGGCAGCTTCTTGCAATAATATTCCAATGAATTCTCCTCCACTGTACGAAACAGAGATATGATATTAGGTTTACCGCAACTAGTTGTGCTAGCTCCTTAGTTAACATTCGTGTTACGGTTTTCGTTAACTTTTTGATTTAAAATCCAATTACGTTTTGTTTTTGCTTCTTGAAAGCTAAACATAAATATTGTTTTTTTTACACCCTGTTTTTTAGATTAATGTAGAATATTGCATGAGCATGCATTGTTTTTATTTTGCAATTTTGTGAAGTAAAAATCAAATTTATCTGAACAAAGAGCGGTAGTACCTAATAATAAATATGTAAAGAATAGAGTAATATAGTACATTATGCTTATGGTAAAACTACCCTTTTATTTCACACACAATTTAAAAATTAACAGGTTACGCTCAGTTCAGGAAAATTTGCACAATGAACAAACCACCTTACACGCATAGTAATTAGGCTCAATATTACAGGTCATTCGTGCCGCCGGTGCGCGACGAGGAGAGCGAGACGCAACGAAAGGCGCACGCCAAGCGAGTGAGAGAGACGAGGCGGTCGACTCAAGGCGTCACGCTCGACGAGATCAAATCCGCGGAGCAGCTCGTCAAGAAAAAGACTGGCAATGGCACCACAGAGGTATAATAAAGCTATATTACAAGTGATATTCTGGGTCCAGAGCCTAAATTCGCCTTTATTGTTTAGTTTTTAATGATTCAAGGTTAGTTTCACTAGACTTATATGGACCGTGATTACCGAAACCGCAATAACCAATGATATCTCGAATCAAACACGCGTAGTGACACTGTGAGTGTAGTGTGCTGGGATAGACTAACAAGTGTGGACGCGACCAGTGGTAACGTTGAAAGCGAACGCAGCCGACGCGCACGAATGAGGGAAGACCGAGCGCGGTCTACACAAATTTCACACCCACCCGCTATCTTCAGTTACCCCTGAACTAAATGCAAGTAACTGCGTCGAAATATCGCGAGCTCGAAAACAATATAAAAGGTAATCACGGTTCATATCCCGGTCAATATAAGTCTAATAATATTATTTAATATTTTTGCACCTTTTGAGAAAAAGCACTAAATACGACTCGGCTGGAATGCCGTTTGCTCGCTTCATACTAATTTAAACGGAAGCCCATGGTTGTCCATTTTAAATTAATCCTTAACCTGCAAATGACTGCACCATTTTTGTAACAAAAAAACTTATGTTTATTCTAGTCGCCCGCGCCAGCTAGTCCCAAAAAAGAAGAAGCTCCTTCACCGGTCCCCGTCGAAAACAACTCGGTATGTAACCTTCTAATACTAACATTTACAAGCAAATATCTATGGGTAATGGCTATCTATATCTATGGGGATATATAAGTAATTCTCTTGAAGCATTTAATTTATGGTTGCGGGTTAACAACTTATAATATTAAAGCATATTTATTGGTTTTTACAAAAATGTTATCGGTCATTAGGTTCAAAGTTGAACTGTCATGAGTCATAGTATCGTTAAGCTAATTTTTTTGTATAACTCGCGTATTTTTTTGTCACTCGCACGATATGTCTCAATTTTCAAGCACTAACATGCGTAGCGTTCACGACCACTATTAGAGATGCCCCGAATAGACCCCTCTCTCGGTCGTAGCGCCGAATATTCGGCATAACATGCGAACATTTTGAGTATATTATTTATGAAAACTGTTCGCCAACAAAGCACAACGTTTCCTAAGATATACTTTTTCACTTCAGCAGCTCGAACATGTCTACTTTCGTCACTCCAGGAAGTGAGACAAAGTAGCTTTTTAATTTAGTGAAGGCCATGAATACAGGAATAAAAACTTTCCTTGATGTTCAATTTTTTTAACGATGTGTAACAGCATTCCCACACCGAAAAAAAAGGTGCAACAGACATTCGGTATTCCGCCGAATAGGCCGGATACCGAATAGTTGCCGAATATTCGTGGCATCTCACTACATATAGCGAACGCTATTCATCACAGTTAGTGTTTGAAAGATGAGACCTAGGTTCCCTGAAATATGTCGCATAGAATAATACGCCAGTTAAACTTAATAAATAGCTTAATGATCATTAGGTTTGTTCTGTAAATACTATTGAGTTTGATTTTTCGATAATTTTGTGTTCACTTCAGTTTGGTCATTATTCACCGAACCCCGTTGTTTGTATTTATTAATTGATTAACTTTACAGTAATTAATACCGCAGTTGTAATTAAATCTATCAATTTGGCTACCAACAATACATTATCGCCATTATTTGCTCTCATGTTTTTCTCATTTCAGCTCTAAAAATAAATTCATTATTATAATACTCGTAGTTATCAGTAGAAATAATGTGTACCTAAACTTATTTTAGTAAGTTTGTACGTATGTTCAATTTATTCTATGTTCGCCTGAAGAAATTTTAAATTATTAAGGTTATTCGAATGGTTTCTTTAAAGGCAAAGGTTTGCTAGCAGTTTTTCCAAATTCAAAATTAAGAATGTTTAAGTACAGCAGTAAGAATAAAAAAGCGTACATTTGACGAACTGATAAAATGTATATGTAGTTAACAGTATACAGGACGTCCCAAAACTATGAGACATGAAGGGGGAGTACCTTAAATATCATAGATAGGGTATTTTGCTGAAAGAAGACTTTATGTATAGCAAGTAATTTTTAGAAAATCTTTGAATGCAGAATTACTTACTTTTAAAAATAACATAAAGTCCTCTTTCAGCAAAATACCCTATCTACGATATTTAAGGTACTTCCCCTTCATGTCCCATAGTTTTGGGACGTCCATTATATTTTCATAAAGTATCTAGTACTTTCGTCTGTACACTTTTTATCCTTATGCGACTTAATTTTGACAGATAAGAAACAGTACAGATGTAGTACATAATTATTTTCCACCGTTTTATACGAAAACTTATGAACGTGTCTTGCTATTTCAGTCAGTCTCGGTACAAAAAGTAGTGAGGTCGAGTGAAGTAGAGTGACAAATACGAACGTTTCCGAGAAAATACAATGGAAATCAATTATGTACTACATCTGTAATACACTCTTCCCACCAACATTTACTATTGTAGAGCTTACATATCGTTCAATTGTAAATACAAACCATACAGTTTAACAAAGATTTGTTGATTTAAAAAACGAGTGAAGTCTGAAACAAATTGGTGCTTCGAATTTGACGGTTAATGGGTGCTGTACAGTCAACGTCAAAGATATGTTTACATGTTTCGCCTTATTACAAAGGAGTAAAGTGCAGCAGTATAACCATAAATTTCACGTCGACTGTACAGCTGTACTGACTGACTGTACATAATGCGGTTACTCTGATTGTCATAAATTGACGTTTTGCATTGCAATTACCACAAAACACATTGCGCTGCATCTATTTGCTGCCATATGTTTTACGATTATATCTTGGAATTTACTGTTTCAAAAGAAAATAATTTACTCAATCACATTTTTATTTCTGGACTCCATATTTCACATAAGTACGATTTTGGTCAACCGTTTGATATTTGACAGGCAATCGTCTACATGGTAACTCTGCTTGTCATAACTTAAAAGACATTAACACACACACTCAAACAATGCAGTTACCACAAAACACATGGCGCTGTGTCTTCTGCTGCCAAAATCGAGGCACCATTTCTTCTTAGACTTAGAAATAAATTAATTATTGGTATTTTATTCCTGGATTTACTCGCCCTACGTTTTATCTGTAATTATTTGAAATGAAAGCTTTGCGATGGTAAGGTCGCACGTGACATTCCAGTGACTTGTGAATTTATAGTAATAAGTCTTTATTATGTATTTATAGGGTTCATTACAAAATATGTACAGTCAGGTTGATATACTTATTTAGCTTCTGTTTATGGGGTTGTTAGAAAAATGTACAGTTACCAAAGTGGCTACTCGAAAACTGCACATAACCACTTTTGCTGCTGAACTTTCAGTTTTCAATCAGATTGTTTACATTCATGGAATGTGTGTATCCCAGCTGCGAAAGTGCATGGCCACTTTATGAATGAATTCCATTCGTAATGGGTCCGTGCAATTTTCAGACACGCGTTTGCTTTAATTGAACCGTCAAAAATTGCCTCGCGAGACAAATGCCTCGTTGGAATGTCATGTGCGTGTGTGATGTGGGCAGACGCGGGACGTAGCGGTCACCGTCGCGCTGGCGTGCGCGACCGCCGCCGCCACCGCGACCATCGCGCCGCACGAGCGGCGTCCGTCGTGGCGGCTCCGGCTCGACCCGACCAATAAGGTGGCTAGCGGGACAAGAGCAAACGCGACACTATTTTACTTGGTTCTTCTTTTCTAAACTAAATTCCACTGACGTTCTTCGTCCCCTATCTTCAGTAGAAATATTCGCGTGATAAAAAACTATGAAACCGTGCCTATGTATAGGGACCGTGTGCCTTTGAGGGTCTGCCAATGTGTCTTAAATTGAAAACTTACACTTTGACATTTTACGCCAAAGCATGCATTCTTGCGCGTTGTAGGGTCTGCCATCTTGTGATCTTAATCGAAAACATAATCTTGACGCTCCTTTTGGGTTTTCAAGAACGTTTTCCTTTTTGTACGCTCCTTATCAAGAGTTGTGAAGTTCTCGAGAACGTTCCCTTTTTGATATTTAAAAGGATTATGTCCCATAGTAAAGGATGAACGCAAACATTTGAACGGCACAACTCTGCTCCTTATACTTTGGACGCATTGTCATCTAGACCTCAGGCGATTTAATACATTTCCATTTTTTTTTAAGTATAATAGTATTAGTCCATAAGCTTCTAAAGCTAAAAAAGGTCCAACGAGACTGCGTGTTGGAGGGGACTGCCACCTCGTGACCTGAATCGCAAACGCTTGTCTCCTCTAAGTATGTGCTGGCTCCTAGAGTTCAGGTGTGTTCGTCTACCTTTCTAAATTCTTTTAGAAAAAATAATCTAGCGGTCTAAATGAAAAAGAAATCAAAATGTAAACTATTCATTACACTTCGTACCAATAAACAAGCTTCTGTGCTCACTACAGTTTATGCACAAAGAATATCAAATCTAAATTCTGAGTCGCGTTTGCTCAAGTCTCAAATATTCGGAAATATTTCGAGCATGTTGACAAAATCTCAACCAAGGCTATTAGGCTTCGATTTCGTGCCATATTGAAACATGCATGGAATATATGTTTACAATAACTGTGCTAAAATATTAACAATCCAATGTCCTTTATTTTATGGAGAACCTCAATTCGTATAAATGTTGGCTTAAATATTGCTGTTATACTTTATTTATTTATTTGTTGCAATTATATTATAAATGAACGCTTATTTGTAATACTAACACATTTATACTAATACTGAGGGCTTAGCATGTGTATGTAACCCAAAAAGTGTCTTTTTTGAGGAAAAGGGACCTTGGCGTTGTAGTTTCACTTTGCGAATTGTCGTGTTGGTTTTGGTAAGAAATTTACTTGTACAATACACTGCGTCCCATTTCCTAAAGGACACAAATTTTTCACCTTTTTTTGGAAATGGTCATTTCATACAATCAAATCAAATTATTTCGTAAAATCTCGGCGTAGTGCAACATATGTAGTTTTTTTTTTTTTTTAATTTAATTTAATAATAAAATAAATACACATTAAGGGGCAATCATACATAGCCTATTCGACCTAGCCCCAAACTAAGCAAAGCTTGTACCTACTATGGGTACATACATAACCCAGGAACATTTATATTGTATGAAATGGCTTCCGATATAATGGAATTTTCTTTGTTGCACCATAGACAAAGGTATTTTAAGACGCAAAAAGTCGAGAAAAATTGCCAAGATTTTATTTTTGT
The DNA here is from genome assembly GCF_033807575.1 of Cydia pomonella. Lineage (NCBI taxonomy): Eukaryota > Metazoa > Arthropoda > Insecta > Lepidoptera > Tortricidae > Cydia > Cydia pomonella. The sequence goes on along the minus strand of NC_084703.1, from coordinate 5,784,751 downwards.
AGCATTAGTAAAAAGGTAAACAATATGGACGTGTCTTTTTATTGCAAAATACTTTTTTTAAATATGTCACAGCAAATATGTAACAATTATATATCATACATGTAAATTCCATGTTGACGTGTAAAAGTGCCCTTGTGGCATATTTTCTGAATAAATGTTGAAGTTGAAGATTCATAAAGTAATAGTTACTATTTATTTAAAGTGTTGTTTAATAAAAAAGACACATAAAAAATGTTTATCCTTTTTTCTTATGCTAAAAAAACAAGGTAGAGGATCTCGTCTAAATACTTAACTATCGTAATTTATGTACATTCGACGTTTTGTACATTTACTTATTGGTTTTCCGCGTTTTTTTTCTTTGTACATATTGATTTGTCTATGGTCACACTAAGGTAAGTTTCTTTCAGCTCATCGTGATTTTAATATTGTCATGAACCAGGTGAACATATCCACAAATTAGGACTTAAGTCGTCTGGACGCGGAAGATTACGATGTCAGTGTGTATCTCCCTTTAAAAAACTAGACGCTCCAGAAGATAACATGAAGCAACAACTTTCTGTACAATATATACATTTGGTTTATTTGTCGCCTAGCGCTCGAGTGATTCTTAACGACGTTAATTCGAGGTTTACCGGCAAAAAATGTAATATAGCGAACAACAGCAAAGTAGTCTTGAGGTACTAAAGTTTGAGTTTTGTGCATATATAGCCCCATTTCATTTGCGATGGCGGGATTACACTTGAAACTGCAAAAAGAGAACCATAATGTTGATCTATTGTTTAACAATTGCTTTACGAGCTCTGCTCTTCAAAGCCAGCGTGTGGTTAAATAATAAAACAAAAATGATCAATACTGGGGTTACATGTAAAACACGACGTCGTAAAAACGTTTGCCGGGTGTCTTTTATTGTTTTCGCCTTATGAGCGTCTCAAGTGGAATCCCGCCATCGCAAATGAAATGGGGTATACCTATTCTCTTCCTGTTTGCTCCAGTTAAAGTTTATCAAATATCCTATTGTGGATATATTTATTTGGTTCTGTTGTGTCTATCACTACAACGCGGGGCTACCGCGTTGTAGTGATAGTGGGAAAATTCTAGAATTTCCCCATATCACTATTGAATGTATCCTGTCATTGTGTTGTTCCACGATTTTCTGTGTACAGTTGTGAAAGAAATAATTTAGAAGCGCTCGCCAACGGTATGAGACTTCTTTATAGCTCGTGGCACTATAGCTTACTTCTTCAGTAATCTTGTGTTGTAAAATGAACAAATTGTAGTATTTTAAAAGCATAAAGAATCCTGGTCACGGCACCACAATAAGTTGTCATAATCTTTAGAAATGTATATTTTTACTTGACTGCACTAGGTTTTCGGAAGTCATATTACTATGTACGTGTGTTCAGTTTGAGCTGGAGGATGCGGGTCGGCCGCGCTCCACGGACGCGACCGTCACGCTGCCGCTGCGGCGCCCGCCCGCTGCGAGCACGGCCAACACCGCCTCCCCGCCGTCCAAGGAGGAGAGTCGCGCCGGTGAGTGTTGCACTGTATGAAATAGACGCGGGTCGGCTGCCACGTGACCGTCACTGCTGCTGCGGCGCCCGCCCACCACGAGCACGCCGCTGCCTTCCAAGGAGAAATATAGCGCTGATGAGACGCTTCGTAGCAGTATGAGCAAACTACCAATCCAATACCTTACCTAGGAGAGCAGTTTTATGACGCACGTAAGGGTCGTAGTGTATAACATGCAAGGGCTCATCAGACTCCACCGACTTAACAAAATCTCAAGGACCACACCACGAGTTCCAAAGTCGCATAACCTTAACTTGTTCTAGAAGAGTTCTTAACCCGCGAATTATTCGAAGGGATCGAAATCATAATATATGGAGCTAATTCATTTTAGGAAACGTGAGTAATTGACGTAATTTCTATTGAAAAATATAATTATTAATTCTTTTTTCTTATTAGGCGAAGATGAAAAAGAGCGCGAAAGCAGTTCCGAGAGCAAATCATCATCGAACGCCTCCCCCGCGAGTACACAGGCCGCGATGAACGTGATCCAGCGCCGGCGCAGGCCCAAGCGGCGCTCCACCGGCGTCGGCCACGTCGACATGGATGTGAGTATCGTACATGACACCGTGTCACACACGCGTCGCCCGCTAGCACACAGCAAGCGATGAACGTGATCCAGCGTGCGCAGGCTCGAGCGACGCTCCATCCACGTCGACCACGTCGACTTATTCTTATTCTTTTACTGGACATGACACTGTCCCACACGCCCAAAAGCTCCCGTTAACATGGAAATTAAATCGAAATTTCATAAGAAATTAAATAAATGTAGAAGGAAATGGCAAATACTGTCTTTTCGCCGAACATTTTTGTTCGAATCTCACGTTATAATATAACGTTTACTACAGCTGTAAAATTGTAGGCTACATTATTTAAAAAACGCGTTTTATATTTCATTTGCGTGAATATTAATATGTTATTTCTTAAATAGAACCCATTCGTACGATTGACTAGGTTTGAAATGCCGAAGTTATATTAATCATTTTATTACCTTCGCATGGTCACAACCTGTAACTCTAAACTAGAAGTGACACGATGCAAATGTTCGTCTATTCCGCCATCTCACTTCATCTAATATGGGTCTTAAGTCCTTCCGATTTACGTTTATTTCAGCATAACACGTCACCAGTAGTTATCCGAATATACTACAAACGAGAACTCAAATTGATAGCAATATGCGACGTATTAACTTCGTTCGAGATTCTTATTAGTGCACCTACGTTCAGTTAAATGTTAAATGTAGGTATCAAATGATTATTGATTGTCGTTGTTGGCCCCGAGACATTAAAAAATACAACCTGTATTTATTACCGTTCAACAACTGATTGGGTGTATTTTGCAGGACATTGTGAACGATCGCGGTGGGGGCGGAGAGGGAGATGGCGAAACAGAAACTGTCCAGGTAAGTGAGAGGTAGCATACATAATTATTACAAATTAGCCCTTATACATGGTTCTTTATATCGGCTTTTTGAATGTTCCGTCATTGCGCTCCCTCCCACACAGCGAGGACACAGCTTTCTAGAAGAGCGACACTAACAGTTCTTCGTTACGTTATAGCTGATATAAAGGTCTACAATTAATATTTTTTTCAAAATAATACAGTTGGTACTTCTTACCAGATAATTTAGTCGCAAAAGAGTTTTTGCACATTGTATCTTTTCCTTGGGCTGCGTCTACACGACCCGGTCAGCATCATTTCAAGCTGTGTCATGTCTCGTTCTTACAAGACCGTTGTGTATGATCGTGCGAATACTGCTTAATAAAATCAAAGACTATATAACTTTTATATTTTTTTAAGAATCTCGTGCGTACACATACAGCTTATATTGCACAATTATATTGAATGAACGAATTTTAATGGCAGAATAAGTTGTGCCAATTGTCGTCTTCTTTGTCGAAAATCGAAACTCGTCCACGAATTGCTTTCCCGGCCTCTGCAATAATGTACTATATTTTGAATAACAATAACTGTACGCTTGTTTACACTGGTGTGAAGGATAAATGGAGGTGTATTTTATGGCCGGTTTATTTGCATTTTAAGTGTTATATGAAATAATTATATACTGGTCGTAAAATAGCTTTCCGCGTCCACCATATTGTATCGAAAATATTCACTCAACCTTGATGGAGCCATAACGCGAAAAATTGATTGATATTCACTCAACAGTAGGGTTTGCTCGAGGGATCTAAAATGTATGGGAAGATCCGGATAACTTCATTCATTTCGAATCCGTATTGCAAACCCTACTCAACAGCAAAAACAACTATATAGGCATTTAAATTTCGGGATAGTCAAATGAAACGATTGATGATCATGGCATTTCTTAACTGCAATATCTATAACAAGATTTATTAATGAGCAATGAGCAAAGTTCAAGAAGAAATTGTGCCATCTACCTGCACCTACATTTCTATATTAGCAGTCAACTTGGAAGCACTCTTATGAGGTTATGCATAATTGCTTGTCAAGTATAACAAGCTCTTGACCTTATCTTTCATTTTGACGTTGTTGTTTGTTAGAAAGAGACAAAATTTAATCTTTTGAACGCTTTATATAAACAAACATCACTCAAATGCCAAGCTCCCGGGCGCAAGGGAGCTAATGTAAACCTTGATTAAAAGTGTGAAGGTTACTTTGACAGCGTCCGCTATAACGCCTATAGTTGCCCTTGGCGCTGTGATGATGTTCTTGGCGTTTAAAAGGTTGACATAGATTTGTAAGAGGTTGCTAAGTTTTATGAACTTAGGCTACTAACTACACTTTGGTCTTTATAGCAGTAGAAAAAGACTACATGACCTTAACGTGTCTCTTTATTGGAAAACACTTGAAAAATAAGTCACAGTCAGTATTGTAACATTATATAGCATATACATGGTGTTTTTTATAAGTTCGTTTATTTCAAGGGTTTCAATTTATGGGGTTCAAATTTCAATTCCTTAGCATACATTAAGTAACTTTCTGAAAGAAACCTGTATTCTAATAACTCAATTTTGGAGATAATAAACGATTTATTTTTATCTGACAAGGTCCCTACGAGCGTGTACACTTGCCTTAGGGACTGTTCACATATTGATTAGTGTTTAGTATGAGTTTATACAATTACTACTACACGCAAGTACTATCTCGGTACGATCGATATTCTAAATGTCATTGATACATACTTTTCAATTGTTTGATGGATTTAAATATAAAGTTCGTGTTAGAATAATTTTTCGAAAAAAAAGTACTATGCCATTTCGCTCTTAGGCACACCCCGAAGTTAACGGAGTAAAAAAAACACATACACCGTGTATGTTCAAATTAATACATTATTTTGGTTTCATAGGTAATAATTACTATATTTTTTAAACAGTTTTAAATAAAAAGACACATCAAGATCGTGTAGTCTTTTGTAAAGACAACAAAACGAGGTATAGAGGGGTTAGACTTTACACATTAAATACAATCAATGGAACTTTGGTTCTATCGCCCGAATGTTTACCCTGGCCTTGCGTGCGTGAACGCCCTTGCAATATTTATAAAATGCTGGTGACTGGCGAAACCCCAGACTGCGTGTAACCTATGTCGCTACAGAACTAAAAGGCAACATGTAACGGGGTGCATCATCTATTTGTTGTTGTTATTCTGTAAGGGGACAATATAAAAATTTAAACAACATAAAATTACAAAAAAACTTAACAAAGCAAAGTACAACATAAAATTTTAGAAAAAAAATAGGCCAAGTGCAAGCGAGACTCGCGCTCGAAGGGTTTCGTACCATTACGCAAAAAATTACGCTTAAATATTTATTTTCTTCTGTTTTAGTATTTTGTTGTTATGGCGGCAACATAAATACATCGTCTGTGAAAATTTCAACTGTCTAGCTATCACACACGGACGGACTGTGGAGTCTTAGTAATAGGGTCTCGTTTTTACCCTTTGGGTACGGAATCCTAAAAAAGAGGGCGCCACTTTCTTCGTAACTGTCATTTAACGTAACTAACATTTGTGACGTAAAATGCTTAAACATGGCATCAATTTTGTATAGAAATGGTATAGTTTTCCATTCCATTTTATTTACAAATTTACTCTTTGATGTCGCACTATTTTTTTAGATAAAACTTATAACTACCACAATTAAGCTTGTGACCCAGGAAAACGTAACCATTGGCAAAGAGTGACAAGAAAAAGTTTGTTTATTTATTAACCAACTTACACTAACATATATACTAAATATGTGTTATAGGTTACATTAATGAGCTATTATATTAAACTTAGTTTAACAAGACTAGACTAACCAAACGACCTATATAAACATAACCAAGGAGAATTGATTATACTTAATAGAGATATATAGCCTAAGAAAAAAACGTGCCCCTTAGTTTGATATCCAAAACAGATACAGCGCCATAAGTTTTGCGGTCACTGAATTGTCAAACGTCAACTTTTGACAATCAGAGTTACTGCAAAATGTATGCTATTGTACAGCGCCATCACGTTCTAAGCACGAAATTGTCTTAAATTTTACACGTCTTACTCCATCAATGTATCTTTGACATAACTAATTATTGTATTACTTACTAAGATTTATACAGAACTATATAATAATTAAGTTAATTCATCTAACAGCAATCTTAAAACATTGTGAATTTGGTAGTTTGATGAATATTATATATACTCCACTTCAAAAACTGTTGTCGTTACAGCTAGATCGATCGCCGAACAATGGGCGACGTATTTTTAGCGAGGCGATTCGCTTCTGCGAATCCGTCAAAACGTACGTTTGACAGGTTTGAAATAGAACGCAGATGCCGATATAAATTCCGCCGTGTTGTGACATCCCGATAAAAGAACTGAAATACAAATCGGATCAGTATAACACCCCGCACCCTCGTTGAGCTCTGGAAGCCTTACTCACCGGCAGGAACACAGCACTATGAGTAGGGTCTAGTGTTATTTGGCTGCGGTTTTCTGTAAGGTGGAGGTACTTCCCCAGTTGGGCTCTGCCCTAGATCTGGAATGACATCCGCTGTGCTGTGCCCTACCACACTAAGCAAGATGAAATTCACAGTATATACCTCTCTTTTGGACGTAGTTTAAGGACATACCGGGTCCAAATCTTCGCGGTAGGCCCTCTGAAACGACACGAGTAATAAATATGTAGGGAACCCGGTGAAAGCTTATTTTAGATGGCGCTCTTAAGATTCTATATTTAGACATTTTCAACAAAAACGTGTATCATTTACTTTTTTCGAGAAACCATCAACTTTTGGGTTATTTCTATTTAGACTCGCGAGGACTATAGATTTAACAAGGAAAAAACTGTCCGAAAATTGACAGTTTGAAGACGCATTTTCACATACATTTTGTACGGACCGTCACAAAACTGATGCCCAATATTTGTATGAAAAATTGTAGCTTTAGTTGTAGTTAGTAGATTGTTATTTACATACAACTTTAGTTTTTTAAGGACTATCGTTGGTAATATCAGTTTGACAAAGGACTTCTACATTATTGGGCTTGAAAATGTAGTATATTATGCTTAATTCATTAGAAATAGAGATAAAAAACAGACAGGAGCAGATCCGATTATGCTTACTTTAATTGCATATTTTGAAATCAAGCGAAACAAAAGAAATGCAACTCTGTTACAATTGGAAATGGCATGAATTCCACTAACCGCAGTGATGATTATACTTAGTAATAAAATCTTCAGCTACTGAATATCTATCACCAGCTATGAACACACACGGAACAATGGGTCGCCCTTGACTTTTCTCGTTCAAACTTTGAGACATTTTGTGCCAAAATATTGTCTATAGTTTTTAAATAGCTCAACACGAACTTCGCAACTAGCAATTATGCAGTCTAGGCGGTAGTGAGTAACCAGTTTTATTTTTCGTTAGTGAATCACATCTAAAATTACCTAAGTACATTATTATTACGAAAACGAGTCTACTAACTAAACACGCTTGGCACGTAACTTTTCGCATCACGGCGTGTGTAGGTAGAATCTCTCTTGGAAATCTTTTAGTACTTTGGCAGTACTTTACATGGATATTTAGTCATTACTGACTTCGGGGAAACTTGGTCTATTTTTGGCGCACGCCAGTTGCGGTTTGGATAATAATTTTCTCGATGGAATTATACAGTGGATCCTCGACAACTCCTCAATCGTGCAATATATACTTTAAACCATAAAACTAAAATACCTGGTACTTAATCATAATCATGCTAGTTAGGAATTTTCCGTAACTTAGCGTATTTTAAATTTTGAGAGGCTTAGGATTCCGATCGCTGAAGTCCCTAGAGAAAGGCCCAAAGATTGCTTATACAACTTTTGGCAACCGCATTGGGATACAAAAAAGCGCCTCGACTTTTCAAAAACTCCGATATCTGAGCCTACTGCATTAACTTAACTAGCGACAGTCGGCATCAATTAGTGACACGATGACGATTTGCCAAACACGCCGATATAAAAACTGGCCATCAAATTGTTGTTCAAAATCAAAAGTTGAAGTGGAATCTGACTATCGTGACTTCTAAATGAATGACTGATAAATGCAAAAAACTCAAACAGAACCAAAAATAGCTATGTCGATACTTAATTTTTACAATGAGTTCCATAAGGTCGGATGTGAAAGTCAACTTTTCTGGAGAGCCAAAATAAAATTGACACTTTTGTTTGCCAATATGTCATGAACTATATGGTCCAGATAGCTTATCTGGACCATTTTTTCTTATCAAGCAAGTTCTTTGTGCTTTTTATTCCGGATAAGTGAAAACGATTTAGTTTTTTATATTATCTAAAAAACGGTATTTATGCAAAAGAAATCTGATCCAACTTTTTGATTTCCTCTAATTTAACGGTACAATGAAGGCATAAAATCCAAAACGTAGTTATGTTACTAAAATTATGGGCAAAAATTCACCCCTCAAAAGATATCTGAATTTTAGATGCATAAATGCATTTTAGATCATAAATTTAGATGCGTCTAAGGACGATCGTGGAGGCTAATGACAGCCCCATAGTTGGCCACTGGGCAGTCGCATGCTTCATTAGTAAGTTATGATAAATGACATTTAATCAGACCTGCAGCAGTATCATGGTCGCATTTTTATCACGTGTGATGTCATGCGTCACTTTCGCACTTACTTACTTGTTAGAACGTGACAGGCATGGTGACAAATGATAAAGAGCCAACCATCTTAGCCCTACTGTTTTTTTTATTGTCTATATTAATTATCTCTTAATTTTATTATTCTTTTCTAATTTAATTTATTAATAATTTTAACTCATGTATGTCCAATTTTATAGTGTAAACATTTAAGTGTGATATGAGCGAAAGCTTGAAATAAATGTTTTTTTTTTTATATGGAAAAAGTCCGATGTCAAATTAAAGCTTTATATCTTACGAATTTTTTTTTCCATTTCCGACCTACTGTACTCTCTGTATCTCAGAAACTATAAAAGATAGAAATATCAGTGTCAGCTTATAAAAAGGGTATGTGTCGAATATTACCGTTATGATAAGTCATGTGAACATCCGGCCTTATGGAATTTGAGGCGAGAATTACGTATTTGCCCTGTGTGTGTGGATCATAGTTGTAGTATTATACTATAGTCGGGCGGTTTTACGATAGTGTTTTACCTCTATTTTCTTTGACCATGATAAAGACGTCAAAGGGCCAATACGCGGTTCAAATAGAATAAATGGGGTAGGGTTACTACGCGGCGCTGGCCCCGGGCCAGGCGGCGTAACGGCCGTCCGTCATAATGTCACAGTTGGTAAACACTCGGAATATATATTCGAAACCCGGCTTTGAGTACCTACTCACCATTCTCTCCATGTATACCACGATTTGAAGTTCGTGGGAAAACCTTTGTCGTTGACTCTAATATCTTACTTTTTTAACCCTTTGACGGCCAAATACGTCAGCTGACGCTTTCGACTATAGCTCAATATCAACCTTTCGAGTTTCGTGCATTCCGCAAGGTCTACCAATTGTGCCATGGCGCGCCGCGGTACATAGGCGTGGCGTTCAAAGATTTTATGCAGTTGGTTCCATTCCTATGATCTTTACCTATGCTCACACCTAGATTGAACCCATACAAAATGACACTAGGCTTTTCTAACTCGATTGCTAACACAGTAAATTGTATAAAGCTTGAATAGGACGACAGCGCAACTGCATACAAACTACCATGAAGCTTTAGTGGAGCAGAATACGCACACTACGAGATGAAAGATGAGAGTGGCAACCAACAAATGAGATTGACAAATCGTTACATGATACGCTTCGTAGCAGTTCATTGTTAGCCAAGACTGGTACATTGGTAACTATTGAGGTAATGCAGGGATTAGTTCTTGCGCAATGACGGCCGCCATCAGATATATCTATCAGATAGATATATAAGATTTGACCATCAAACATAAAATCAAGTGAAACTCCAAATGCGCTCTCCAGCGTATTAATTTCAGACGTTATTATACGTCAACAATGTTAGCGCGGTGCGTCACGGCCATGTGCACGCCAGAAATATACTGGAGTTTGCATCGATTAGGAATATTACGGGCTTGCTTGTGCCGAAAAGGTTAATATTATATAAAACTTTCCCACGTCAGCATTTTATAGTTTCCAGTTCAATTATTTTACATTATACTATAAAACTGCGTGTGTTTTGAAAGTGTTACAACTTAGCAAGATACTTATTGTCATTGATGCAGTTTGTTTTGGTTATCTTCAGTTCAGTTCATATATTATGGTTGTCATTCTAATAACACCATACACACTTTAGCGACACTTTAAGCCCGCGTCCGCATGAGGGTAGGAGGTTGATTGAGTTACGTTGAAAGTTACCAGTCGTTAACGTAAAAAAATATTCATTGTATTCGATGTGTAAAGTCAGAAACACGGAGTCGAGTCTTAAAGCAGGGGGACCCAAAGGTCTGAGCTCACGGCCTCGCGGTCGAATTGGGGCTCAACTCGGGCCACGAGCTCGTGACATTTTGCCCGCATTACTTCATGGTCAAGCCGTTGCTAAAAAAATATATGCAGTTTCACGTTTTCACATAATCACGTCGCCGGAAATTAGGTTACGAATATCACCCGTGCTGCGTCATTTGCCTTGCGGAAATTTACTTTTTACTGATCGCTTCCGGCTCTGATGGCGTTCGCAAATAGATTTTGCATTTCGCACTCATTTTTAGAGCTCCGGACAAAACTTTTTTGAAGGAGCTCTTATGGGATCACTTCGGTCTTGCAAATCGATTCAAGGTGTTTTAACTACGTAAATGAGAGTTCTGACTCTGGCTATGTAATTGTGTTTTCCTTTTGGTCTATAGATTTTTACCCGACTGACTAGAAATAAAGATCGTTTATTCTCAAATTTAGGTATATTACTTCGCTGTTTTGAATGTCTGACGGTTTTTTATAACAATGCATCTTATAATTGAAGTTAATTACACTGGATACGTATTAAGATACAGTAAGTACTATATAGAAATTTGATATATCAGATTACTTATACGGGACGTTAGCATTGCCAAAATGATAATCTTTATTTTCAGGCAACTATTGGCATATAGATAAATACCTAAAAACTAGCATATATTAAATGAAATGAAAATCTTTATTTTCAAGCAACTATAGTCTCCATAGGTACATACTTAGAAACTACCATACATATTAATATAAAATATATTTTAAAACTTAAAACACACAATTACAGCTGCGACGCTGTTCAACCCCGCAGTGTCAGTCAGCCGGCCGCGAATCCGCCGGAACTTGACACTCTTCAGCCAAAACTCCTCCTTGACGAAGGTAGAGCTATGTGTCAGTTGGAACGCTCACCACAAAAGAAATAAAATTCACATTGTGTCGGGATTCCAACTTCACGATCCGAGGGAAAAAAGGCTTCCTAACGTTTATCGTGTATCGTGTGTATGTTTCTATGGTTTGCCCTGAGCCATTGAAATTTAGTGTGAGTTGACGTTAAAATAGCATCTATTGTGGAACCGATTTGTTTTTATTATCATTAGAACTTTATTGGTTTTTTCATCGGAATTGTTTGCAGTGATACAATAGGATTGTAGTAAAAATATGTGATCTCACATAAGTCAATTAAATAACTATCCTCAAGTACACAGATAAATCAACTTTCGCTTTATGTAGGTGTTTCAGATTTATCTTTGTAAACGTATAGGAGGACGTATACGTATAGGAGGCAGTTCGACTATTGAAACATTATCACTTATATACAAAATTCATAGTGACGAACTGTTTTGAAAAAAAAAAAAAACAATAATCGAAAAAGTAACTAAGTTGACATTTGATTCAGCCACTTACGTGACTTGCGTCACACTTTGACCGCCAAAGACGTCATCTGACGCGCTTGGCTACAGGACAATATCAACCTTAGTGCATTCCGACAAGGTTCAAAATCGGGCGCCGTGAACGATAGGCGTGGTGTTCAAAAGGTTAAGAAGAACCTAAAAAACCCGCGTCTATATAGCTCCAATAAATATCAACCACGTCATTACCAGCAATGAGTACTAAAATAGTATTATTTTTGGTCCCGGACTCGCTAATGCGATAAACAACTTGAGATCTGTCAAATTATTTTCCTCATTATAACCGTACTACGCAGCCGTCAATATCTGTTGTCACGTCGTAAACAGTTAATCAAATGTTGGCAGAAAAGCTTATACGCAAAAAGTTTTCATGAAACCTGTTAGGGTTCCGTATCTAATTGAATATCGCCGGAGACACTCAGTTCTAAAGCCACTACCGATCGACGTTTTTCTCGCGCAATATCCCTCATGAATCAAAAGTTGCATGTATTTTACGTTGATGTTATAAAACTGCCTGAGATAACTTTTCTTAAGAGGGGGCGTAAAGCCAGGTAATTAGAAAGGAACAAAAGATATAGCGCGGTGCGCGAAAATTGTGACGGAAGCTTGGCGATCGTGTGGTTATAACTATCAAAGATAAATAATAAATAATAATAATAATAATTCAGCCTATAACGTCCCACTGCTGGGCACAGGCCTCCTCTCATGTGCGAGAGGGCTCGGGCTATAGTCCCCTCGCTAGCCCAATGCGGAACTATCAAAGATACTTATGTTAAATGTTTTGCCTGTCTAATCCCTTGGCCATATCACTAGCTATTGTATACTAAAATTTTATTGCTATGGTATGCAGGGTAACGATGTACAATTTAAATTGAATGAAAAGTAAACATGGTTTCTTTTTTTTCTATTGAGCCAACTGTAACTTAGTAAGGTTGCCCTAGCAAATGTAATCTATGTAGAAACCGTTTGATTTGTTTTCATGGCATTTGCCTTTGTGAAAACGTAATTTTGCGTTAAAAGAAAATCTTGATAAATACTTGCCTCTGGCTTCTGGCTCATCGATGGTAGACTGTCCGGCGGCGGGATTTACTTCACGTACCATTATAGACACAGTTAACTGAATATTCGTAAACCTTATTACACGTGCACATCGGATGCATGTGCGTAGACGTGCGCATTGTAATATACATATTCTTATGGGAGACGACACACCGTTTGCGTGACGTGTGCATGCACGGCTTCAACATTTTAGCGCACAGGCACGTGCAGGTCTACGCGCACGTAGCCAGTGTGCTCTAGCTTTTAGTACTTGCCTCCCGTGAAAAATAGTCCATCAGTTATCTCTTTCTTGCCACGTGCTGGTCTTTACAGACCTTGCACGTTTTTCAAATACCGGTGTCATTATTCTTTAAAACTGTTCTCGTATGACGTACATCTAGGATATTAAAATATGTTTTGACGTCGCTATAGTAAAAATAATAATTCACAACGCATTTGATTACGCACAATATTTTCTGTCACTAGTTAAAGGTGTTTATGTTATTTTATTTCATATTTTTAAATCTACGTCATTTTATCGACGGCACAGGCGTTAATGCGGTTATGATCGTTTTTTACTTTCATCAGTTCATCGGTCTCCCATTTTACGGTGTTTTATTACGATAATATTTTCTTTTGAGATTTCATTGGGTTTCTGAACTTTAGTTTTTAAATAAACTGTTTGATGTATACGAGTGATTTTAGATATAAGATGTATATAGCAAGAATCAGCGACGTAAACATACTGAATCTTTAGTTTGAGCTTGCTAAGTTTTCAACATTATCCATTATTTTACTTTTTCTTAAGGACTTGTAGTATTCCTGATTTAATGTATAAAATAAAGCGCTTTTTGTATTTTAATGAGCAGGAATTAAGTTATCTGAACGTGTTGCTATTGCCAAACAATAATATGAGTAAGCATTATCCTGTATGGATATTAATGAAAATTCATTAACACATCACCCTTTTGTTTACATTTTAAGATATTTACACAACTTAGAATATAAAAAAAAACAGAAAGGACTAACAGTCTCATACAAGCGTTCTGTAGAAACTCCTACACATAAATACAGAGTTGCCTAAAAATACGAAAACAAAGAAATCTTAGGAATATTTTTCTTACTAACACATATTTTACAAAATGTAAAAAACTAAAGCTACAATCGTTTATGACATTCATTAACACATCACCCTTTTGTTTACATTTTAAGATATTTACACAACTTAGAATATAAAAAAAAAACAGAAAGGACTAACAGTCTCATACAAGCGTTCTGTAGAAACTCCTACACATAAATACAGAGTTGCCTAAAAATACGAAAACAAAGAAATCTTAGGAATATTTTTCTTACTTACACATATTTTACAAAATGTAAAAAACTAAAGCTACAATCGTTTATGACATTCAACGGGACCTACAATAGGTGATACTAAAGTCGCTGCTGTCTAACTTTCTAACCCAGGGAGGAAACAAGTTCTGTTTAGTCCAGTTTCCTCACGATATTTTGCTTTACAGGGGAAATCTGGTATACATCAATATAATTAGTATGATTTTTTGGTGCACATTCCGAGATACATTACACGTGCCGGGATGTGGAATGAAATCGTTTGTTTCACAGCTTGATTACAGGTTCTTGTTTCAATTCAGTATATGTGGCTTTCCATTAGAGAAGGGTCCTTATGCTTCATGTACACCCAGCTGTAGAGAGAGGTGACCCTTCCCCCTGCATACAACCAGTCTATGCAGGGGGGTCACCTCTCTCTGCATCTGACTGTACATAAGGACCATCAGGAAAGGATTCTTATGCTCCATGCTCCATTGAAATCGTTAGTTTAAAAAATAAATAAATAAATAAAAAATAGTTTATTTACCAAAAATTTTACAAGATTTCCTTAACCTATGACTGCCACACTAGGCTATGCCTGTGTTGTGGAGTCAGATTGAAAACAATACTAATTTGAATTACATCCTACGCTGAAGTTTTGGTTTTATAATAGGTTACTAATAGTAAAACATTTTTGATACTAATAACAGGCTTAAACTAAATAGGAACGATCACAATTTAGGTAGAGTAAAATTATTACACGAATTTATATTATTAAGTTTCACAGCTATGTTACGAGTATAATATACATAGAGTCAGACCAAGATAATTTGGCAGCCATTTTTATAGCGCAGACGGTGCAAGTGTCAAGTAAACGTCATAATTTCATAGAAGTTTGGCGTTTGAAATAACCCGTGCATCGTCTGGGCTATCAAAATCGCTGCCAATTTATCTTGGCTTGACTCTAAGGGCCTTAATCAGGAAAGGGCCCTTTCCCATGGAAAGCCACATACACCTAATTAACTGGATCCAGAAACAATCGAAACCGGTCGTATCAAGGCGGGCGCCTTTTTCTGTCCGTGCGTTGCTCTAAATATAAATTCTATTTTCAAGTTTACACGCTATACATTTGTGTTGGGTAGTGACCCAAATACGCGTGTTTTGAGTTGATGGAGTTCAGAGTTTTGAAATCGTCCGCGTGCGAATGTGCCGCGAGCTTGGAATATTTGAATGGGTTGTTTGTACGGCTGTTTCTTAATGGGTTAAAGTCTACGTTAATATGATAGAGGTCGACCGCTTTTCCATACAAACGTAGTCCCCATTTTCCTCTCTGGATGTTGACAGAATGAAAAATATTTTTACACAATTTGATATTTTAACCAAAGCCTTCTTCGTTTGACTTTCTTCAAATATTTAATTATTATAAGAGGTTGGTTGGGCCTTTTAAAAATTTGTATTGAATTTATCATTCAATCATAACACTTATTATTATAATAAACAAATACTCAAAAAAAGTTAAACAAAGGGGGCATAGCTATGGTGAATATACAATAAATTGTGTCAATATCCAGGGATGAAAATGGGGACCACGTTTTTATGTAGAAGCGGCCACTATAGTCTTACCCCCTTATTCATAAACGTGTACTAAAGTTACGATGCCGCTAGTTATCGTTTGTCCCTTTCCATCATACCAATACGTCGGAAAGGGACAAACGATGATTAGCGGCATCGTAACTTTAGTACACGTTTATGAATGAGGGGGTTAATGTCTACGTTAAGTGGACGGGATTTTAAACGTAACTATGCTGCTCCGCGCATGCCGGCACAAACTTCATGAACGGTGTTTGTATTTATTACGATATTTGTTAATTGAACAAATTTATCTCGCTTTTGTATCATGAAAACGAGAAATGATGACTCTAGAGTACCTAAACTCATTCATTCGTCATTCGCGACATACGCATGAAAGAGCCAGTACTCAAGGACGGACGGAAATAAGGATTACTCGCTGTAGTATTGTTAGAGTGGTCGTCAATCAGTCGCCGGTTCTGAGGTATTGGCAAGGGTAATGAAGGCCGCTGATTAGCGATATTGTACGTTTTACTTAGGGTTCCGTAGTCAGTCAGTTGATACAGTCAAAGGAAGAATATAAACTTTTGGCATATGCAAGAAAGAGCCAGTACTCAAGGACGGACGGAAATAAGGATTACTAGCTGTTGTATTGTTAGAGTGGTCGTCAATCAGTCGGCGGCTCCTGAGGTATTGGCAAGGGTAATGAAGGCCGCTGTTTAGCGATATTGTACGTTTTACTTAGGGTTCCGTAGTCAGTCAGTTGATACAGTCAAAGGAAGAATACAAACTATTAGCATATGCATGAAAGAGCCAGTACACAAGGACGGACGGAAATAAGGATTACTAGCTGATGTATTGTTAAGTGGTCGTCAATCAGTCGGCGGCTCCTGACGTATTGGTAAGGGTAATGAATGCCACTGTTTAGCGATATTGAACGTTTTACTTAGGGTTCCGTAGTCAGTCAGTTGATACAGTCAAAGGAAGAATATAAACTATTAGCGAGCAAAAATAAGGCTCACAATTAGCCATATTAACCACTTCAGAAATGTATTTTTAGTCATAATTTAAAATGAAACGTTCTTGGTCGCAGGTGGACTGGCAACGATGTATCATCTTATAGTTGATGAAATATAATTTGCACCGATTAGTCGTTAAACTTTCTTTACGAATACAAAAGGACATAAACGTGCCATCTATATAGGGTAAATAATTAGTTATAATACTTTTTGTTTCTGAGATATACCTATATAGATAAATTATTACGTTATGAAACTTACTTTCGATGTATTTACTTTGAAATATATATTTCAGTTTTGCAATAGAATCCTATCTTGGTTACTAATAGAAGGAAATTAAGTAGATAGGTATAACATTAATTCAGAGCTAATATTTAGCAACGTTTGTTTCTGGATCATACTGACGCATGGTTCTTTAGATCAAATCTTTTATTTATTCTAACAGTCTATGAATTGAAAAGTTGGAAAACTAGGAAAACTTAAAAATTTTAATGTAAAAAAGTAGTTATTAACTTATTACCCTATTTGCGATAACATTAAACGATGCAAATAATATTTCTTCAATTATATTAAAATCTTCTAGCTGTGTGCGATATTCGAATTATTGGAAGAGCTTTTAAGTAAACATTCGGACACCCTAAAAGTTTGGTCCAAAAAGATGGGAGCCCGATTCAGATTTAATAATGTGTTACGCTTTCGACCTTAACGATCGCTCCTGCTGATTGGTACATGCTAAATGAAGTGATCATCGTGGGTGAGATGCGCGCCAATCACCAGAACGTATCAAAACCATAAAAAAGTGTTATTGTATGTCACTAACCTAAATTAATTTTAAGATTTCTTGTACTATACTAACACTATATGGATCTCCCTAGATTCGAAATAATTAATTGAATTGAATTGTTAAATCGCATCGGGTTCCGGAACTCCCGTAAATCAAATTAGCGGGCGGGGCGGCGGGAATAACTAATGTTCTCCATGTGAGCTGTATTTACAGTGCTCGTGACACTTTATGACGTGCGTTTGTGTGGTATTAATAACTCGTACCTGCGCGGACGCTCACGCAGGGGCACACGTACGGTAGAAGGTGGTAGGGGGTGTTCCGGGTGTTACCAGCTTTTATTTGATTTGAAATGCTCCTATTTATAGTTTGGCAAGCCATATCTGTCAGTAAAAAAAGTCGGCAATTTAAAAAATATAAGGGTGTGCCTCCCGTAGGAAATTTTAATTTCGCGCCTTTTTCTACTAACAAAGTGGGTTTGCCAAAGTATTAAAAACTAAGTTGTCCGGAAAAACAGATCGATGATGACAATGCAATGTGATGGGGCTCTGTGATAAAATAAAAATAAAATTATTTTTACTATAATGAGGTTGCATCTTGTTTCACAAATTACAAGATTTCATGAAAGGAGCCTCGAGTGAATGTTTTCGTCTGAAATAATATTGTCACTCTGAAGTATACAGATAAAACTTAAGTTATATATATTACATACAATGTAAGAACCTCCAACAGTCTCCTGTGCGTGGTGGCCAGCAGGCTGGATTGTCCGTCCCAGTACCATGGATGAAATAACATGTCCGGTGACAGCGGGCAATGCAGACTGCGCAGTTAGGATAGTAAATTATTTTTAGTTTTAGCCTTAAGTAATACTAACATTATTTTTATTGTTTTGTTACACTGTTACTAACCAAGATATGGATACCTAATGTGTCTGAATAAAGTGTTCAATTCGATTATTAAAAAAAAATACATATACAAACCAAACTGAAATAAAGCCCGGCCAGAAATGTATGATCATTGTCGAGAGTGTGAAAAATTTAGTTACATTTAAATTCCACAGTATGGCGCGTGATCATATATCAGGATCCATAGGTCAGGGTCATGTCACATAAGAAAAAATATATGACGTAGTCCTCTAGTGCCAAGAACCTAGCTCTAGGCTAGGGTGCCTAGTTGTGAACAAAAAAAAAATCAATAAAAAGCAATGTATATTCAACTGAAATCCCAAACCCAAGTCCCAAAAGTATGTGAGTTCGTGCAACAAAACGTAAGCTCAGGGAGACTCTGGAACTGGGCGGTTGCAGCTTATTGTACAAACTTTAGTTTCATTAGATAACAAACGCAACATAACCGACATTGAAAACATCGAACATTAGGTAAAGCTTCGCGTGGGGTTGTACACACTGTGTCCGTACACAACGTTAAATACAGGTGATGGTCTCACGTGCACGTCACCGCCGTCGCGGCCGCCTCGTGGGCGGGCAGTCCCAGTCCAACGTCCGTCGCGAGCGCGCGTCTCCGCGCACGCCGACATGTCTCGCAAACAAGACAGATATTCCTCTCGACCGAGGTCCCTCACCACACACTATGGCTCCTCCCCCAGCGTCCTCGGCTCCATGTTCTCTAGCCCCTCACAGTACAACCCCTACTCTAACTATTCCAACTACGGGTCCAACACCTACAGAAACTACAACCCGTACAGTCCCGGCTTCCAGCGCTCCAACCCTGCCATATACGGGGGCACCAGCTCCGGCTATGGCGGCGTTTACCTCAGCGGAGCCCTGCTCGGTTCACTCAACATTATGACGCCAGTTTTAAAAAAGTTAGACAAGAAGCTCAAAGACAGTAAAACGAACTTTAAACCTAAAGCAGTGCCGCCGGCTAAAGTGCCGGAGCCTCAGGAGGAAGTGCTGGACGTGCCGCCGGTGCGGCCGGAGAGGAAGTCGCGATCTGCGAGCAGAAGCAACTTGAACAAGGAGCGCTCGAGGTCGCTCACGGCCATCGAGCCGGGGGGACAACTCAATGCGCGAACGCTTAGCCTCAACTCCCTCGCTTCTGACGGATATTGTGTACGTAACTTTTTACATATAAGCTCGCGGTTATGTGAGAAAGTAACATCGTCTGTTAATTGAAATATCTCGGTGTAAAAGCTCTTGTTGAAAAATGAACGTTCTACTATATAACATCGAAATAAATGACAGAACTTTCATAACAGCTAGATAGGTTTATTTTACAACGCATGACGCGGATTAGAAGTTAAAGCAATGTTATTGTTTATTTTGAGCAAGTCTCCCTAAAATAACTTTGCCTGCCTGTGTATAAAACGCAGATGGTCAATAACATTACATTATTGTAAATATATCACAGCTTAATTACCTGGTAACGAGTGGACGCAAGTAATAAAGAGCTACTTCAGCATAATTCGAATTATAATGTCACTACATATAAGTACAGTGTGATATTACGCGTGGACTTTTAAATATACATATGAATGTATGTATGTCTGTCTGTTACCACTTCACGCTTAAACCGCTGAACCGATTGAGATGATATTTAATTGGTATGGCGATAGTTTGATGCCCGGGAAAGGACAAAAGACAGCTATTATTTTCCATTACAATCATAATTCCATGCAGACCTAAACGAGGTTAGAACTAGTGTGATGCTGTTAAAATTCATCAAATTACCAACGATAAACTAGATAATTATATAGTTCGTGGTAAATGATGTGCATTTTTTGTTACTCATTCAATTGCATCTTTTTCAAACAAGTCTCAGTCGTATGAAAAACGATTTCAGGTGTTTTTATGTGCATTATAGTACTTACCACATAAGAAATACCAACTTTTCGTAAATCATTCAGTTACACATTGGATATAAACTCTTTTCATTTCAACGCATACATTGCGTCTAGTACCCTTACCACGGCTGCCTTAGCAGTGTCATACTGATATATTCGCTAACGTCTGCGTGACTTAAGACTAATATGCGAGTACGAGCGAGATGCATAGAAAGTAAGTTATGTCAGTGTCAAAGTGGTGGTAGCTGTACTGGTGATCAATCCGCTGATAAAAAATATACATACTCGTATTTTTTCTTTTGTAAACGAATTCCACATAAAAGTCTAAAATAATGTTGACAAAACATAAGTTTTGTTTACATCTTCGTCAATCGTCAAGTACATATGTTATAAGTTGACGACTATAAACACTTTTGAGTGTGGCAGTAAAATACGTCGTTTGACCTAGCTTACCTAGATTGATAAAGACGATATTTGCCTTGTATTTTTTTTTCGTCACCGTTACTTTTTGTAATATCATATTCAGAGGTTGCCTAGCGTTACGTACGCATCTCTTAAGAATTGGCGTGAGGTTTTCCGCTTGATAATCCATATTCACCACCTTTATTCCGGCGATAAACTACTGTATAATCTTTTTTTGATAATTGGTGCCCTGCCAAACATTTGGTGGATCACCCACGTTTTAATTATTTGCCTTTAAGCTTTCAGTGACTATGATAAATTATTTGAGCGTAACTAAAAATATATATGACCACTTTTTCCTGTGCCATCGACCGGGTTAAACAACTCTAGGGATTGCAATCCGGTCCGGCGGATCCGGTAATCCGGCCGGATCCGGCACTTTTCAGGAGCTACCGGATCCGGTAAAAATCACCGGATCCGGACCGGATCCGGTCAAATAAAAAAAACGCCTAAATACAGCACGCACTGTGCGGTTTAGATGAGGAAAAGGCGACGGATGAGAGGTATGAACTTGAACAGAGCATAAAACGAATGAAAACGTTTAAATTTAGTTAAATAAAAATATATTTATTATGACGCTGACTGGGAACAGAAGTTGCCTTTCATGTTGGTGGCACGATACGACGATTACATCAATACTGTAATAGAAGGAAAAATTAAACGATGGAGATGCCATGGAAGGCATTTGTAATTTATGCTAAAGAGAAGAAAAGAGTGTCATAATGTTGTGATAGGAGATTAAAAGTAAACAAATGAGCAGGATTAAGTCGGCAGTACTCAACCGACTAGAGCTGGGCTAATCAATATGTGTTACATGTGTGAATGAATATAAGATTGTAAGTTTGTATTGAAAATGAATGTATGAAATGAAATGATAACATTGATAATCTTTAGTTTACTTCGAGTTTATATATATATAAACTCGAAGTAAACTAAATATTGTTAATTTATTTAGTATTATTAGTAGCATGTACCATTAAGGAAATTGCATAAGATTGGATAAAATATTGTTTATTTTCTATTCAAATTTGAGAGAGAATCTTTTGTATTTACAATTTCATCCAATCTTATGCAATTTCCTTAATGGTACATGTTACTCTACGTCTAGCCAATTCTTTATTTGATCCATGTAACTTTTCTTAAGGAGTCCCTTTCCGCGATGGATTTCAATTCTACACTCTATTATTTTTCACATGAGATCGTCGTGTCGTGTAAGTCGTGTTCCATTCCCTAAAATTTGACCAATATACTTTTCTGTAAATAAAAAAAAGGTAATTTTTTTAAATCATACAGACTTATACTTTCTTGGGCAAAAAATGAGGGAAAATTTAATATCATTTTGGTTAATAGTAAAATATCTTATTTTCTTACTAGAATGGATGTCAACGTTACAAAGAATTCAATCAAGGAACAGTTACGAAAACTTGTCATTTCAAAGAGTTTCAATTCCCACCCCACATCCCATTACCGGGCTTTGGAAACTAATCAAATTTATAATTGTAAACGAAAATTTGAGCACTTGTGAATGGTTATATATAATAAATGACCGATTTCATATTTGGGTTTTTAAGTGATATTGACAACGTCACACTTTTTACTACTAAGGGTTATTTTATTGTTTAGAAGTTATTTATTAACTTCAAATTATAGATTTAGGAATACGTATTACGCAAAAAACTAGAAAAATATGTCATTTAATTAATTTTGATATCCCTATACCAAACCGGATCCGGTCCGGCCGGATCCGGCCGGATTATGGCCAAAATCCAGCCGGATCCGGCCGGATTGAAAATCAATCCGGTTTGCAATCCCTAAACAACTCCCGATGTATGTTAGGTACTTTATTAGGGGTGCGTATCGATGGCTTTAAATATTTTTATTATAATATCAGTTGCAATAAAGCTTATTTAGTATAATAATTATCAAATGATATAACAACATTGATCTAATAACATTTAGCCTAACATTCTTGAAGTATAATGCATATTTCCTATACCGTTTTTTTGATATACAGTTATTTGATATGATGTATTAGATATATAATCTCACATTTACTATTACACACTACAAGAAACGATACTCCTTCTACGTATAACGAACTGCTATTTATAACTAGGTGGGTAAGGTTAAGAACTGCGACCCCTACACAAAACGAGCCGCTAACAGAAAAGTAGGTTAGGTTAGGTTAGAATTGCGACCATTACACAAAACGAACCACTACCAGAATACTAGGTTAGGTTAGGATTGCGACCCTTACAGAAATTGAAAGAAAAGTAGTTTAGATTAGATAAATAAAACGCAAATTGCAAACAATTATTGATATACCTATTTTTACATTAAGCATTAGATGATATTTTGAGATTTAAATTTGAAGCCAACGCACGCTTTTTAATTTTATTGATTTTTATTCCGAATAATACTTATATAATAAAACTAGTATAGTAAATGATCCTTATATCACATGATCGTTATAACAAATAAGTGGTATACCAAAAGATAATTATATAAAACCATATTAAACATTTTAATAATATACCACATGTATATTATATCAAATGCGTGGTTATATTTCCTGGAATTATATTATTTGTTGATATATCGACAGAAAATATATTTAATATTTTTATATCGATCATTATACACCCCTTTATTAGTGGTCCCGAACGTACTCATATGATTCGAAAAGTCCTCATGACTTTAAAAATGCTGATATTTTAAGGTACATGTCAGGACAGGAAATTAAATTTATTATGTTACCTTTATTTCCGACGCAGGTTACACTGGTCTGGTCGTGGTGACCGTCAGTGACGACCAGTGAAGAATTAATCCCCAAAAGACTCATTCGCAATAATATATTGTGTCACCAAGAACAATCAAAATTTCATTCCGTATTTTTGTAACCTCAAAGTCGTATTTTGCTTGAATTTTAGATCCCTGGGGCTCAAGAACCAATTAACAAGAGTATCGGCAAATTTTTATGAAAGAGCCAATCATAGTAGAAATCCCATAATGCCACAAAGTGCTGATTGTTCAGTATTAATGACTATTTGTTTGAGAGACTTAGACCCGTATTCTTCGAAAATCCGCATGCGCCGAACTCTGAGCAAGTTGATGTTATAAATAATACAAACTAGATTTTACAAACATAGGTTTATGCAAAAAAGTTTGCTCGCGTTTGATCGTTCCTCAAACAAAAATTCCCTGCCATCTTTTCAGTGAACACCTCTTCATACATCTATAAGACGAGTTTTTCGCGGTCCACGGATCTAATTCCAGATCCATCGAAACAGTTAAACCATTTCAACATCATTACGTCATGATTGTCATGAATATAAACTTTCGCGCTCACTTTTAAATGTGTTTTTGACAAGGTCCCACTTCTAGTAGATGTGATTGAGTCATTCTATGGCAAGAGTTACCAAGTCGTCGTTTTACTCGGCGTTATTTTTCTTCAGGATGCAAATTTATCAAAAAATTTGACTCAAAAATGTCAAGGCCAAATGTGATCATAATACATCACACGAAAACTAGACTATATTTTCAAGGGGAAACTGTAACCAAACCCTTCAAAGTTGGCTTAATAGAAAAAAAAATCAGTTGCATACAATAGCAGTATAATTTGAGTATAAAATAACTAGTGATACAGTCGAGGGATCTGCTGCTGATCAGCAAAATTATAAACAGAATGTATGCTAAGTTAGTAGTTTAGAGTAATTGAGATAAAAAGTAAAAAGCAAGTAGCAAGTTGCGCGGGGCATATATTTTCTTTCCTCCTGATTTCCTGGCTTTACGCCCCCTCTTAAGTATGAATCAATTTCTTAGTAAGGGTTGATTTCTATCTCTAGATATATTTACAAGTAAATGTCGTATATTTGCAAAAAAAACTCGAAATGAAACAATGACCCTTATATTGTTAGTTATTATAAGCAAGCCAAAATGTTAGCCCACAATCATACGACCACATTTGGTGTATACCAAATGTAGTTTAGTTAATGGTATTCCATGTCATAACTCTGGACCTTTAATCTTAATTGGAAATATAAAAGATTTCTAATTATTGAAATTTTGTCATATTGTAATATCATATCACATGCGGGTCTGTCTCCTTACCTTACAGACTTCTCTAGCTTGGATAAATAGTGATAATGATAATATAAGGATGTCGATGCATGATTGGCATCTTTGCTAGGTCCCCTGAACATACAGAAATGAACATTGACGATTTTTAAGATCATTAATGTTTCTAAGTAACAAAAATCGTATCTGTAATAAAATAGCACAAAATGTAATATTAAGTGTAAATCACACAAAAACATGTGTTCCTGATTTTTGTAGCACATCGGATCCTAGTCATCAGACATGCGCTTGCGGTTAAGGTTGTGGTCCCTGAGTCACTTTAGATAATGATCGCTATGTTGACGCAGCAGTTGACTAACTCAGCTACTAGGAAGCCGCTCTTGTACACGTTAAGTTTGGTAGTAAGTTCTCTGTTAACTGTTAGGACTACATGTATATTATGTGATCTTTGGAAAGTACTTATAGGTTTCGGCCTCACAGGCCATTTGTTTCAATTCCAAGCTTCTTTCCCGCAGCTCTGCCTTAGGGCTCCCACAGTAACGCGCCGAGCGCTTAGAGCCTTCGTCCGAAGGCAGAGGTCGGCCTTCGGTCTCGCTTTTTGACACTCTTGATTATTGGTTCGTGACCGAGCTCATTTTCTTGGAGCTTGACCTTTAGCCTGTCCACAAGACGTTTACCATAGGTACTCCATTGCGCAGCCTTCTCACTTACCTAGTTTCTGTTAGATGCGTACGAACTGCGAATGCGGATGCTTACATAAAGCTAACATGCATTGCAGTTTTCGACCAATTCGACAGTAAATATTAGATATTGCTAGATCTGAATGCTCGTTCGTTATCCAATATGTATAACAATCTTCTAACCGTATTTTCATCAATTTCCAGTCGGGAAGCGAGCGCACAGAGGACGGCGAGGACATCGACTACAAGGCGCTATACATCGCGTCTTCCAGTGAGGTCCGCCGCCTGCGCGCCCTGCTGGCCACCTCCGAGCAGCAGCTGCGTGACGCGCGTGCCACCATAGCGCGCACCAGCCAAGTGGTAACACAATTCTATCATCACTACCCCATAGACTACAAGCGCTGGTATCATAACTAGTTATAATCAGCATGCGGCGCACAACGACTACAGGTGTCCTCCAGCGAGGGCCACCGCTCGCGATCAGCAACCATAGCCGCTGTAGCGTGCACCATCGTAACATGACAAGCTATTAGCTCACAGAGCACAGCGACTATACATCGCGTCCTCGAGACAGGTAGCGCCTACGAACACAGAACTAGTCATCATCCGCTACAAGGATCTAAACGCTATCGTTTCCGAGATAGCGTTCTTATGCTAGCTAGTCTCCCCCGATCGCATGAGTTCACGAGCCCCAAGAATTACACATTCCCAGTCGCGCCTGCCCATTTGGTCTGTAGAAATATAAAACTTAAAGAAAAGAGTTCACTCTCAGGTCCTATTTTACAGGAGGATTTTAGTTCTAATCCACAGCTAGAGTGCCTTGTCTAGGATAAAAAAGCTTTGAATTGAATTGCAATGCACGATGTTTTTCTTCAAGATTCCGGATGTTTTCCATCACTCTCATATAACTCTCGAAAACCACTGGTACAGTCAGCGTCAAATACTCTGTAGCAGTCAAAGTGGCCAAATAGTTCGGTACACCATACTAAATATATGGTGTACCGAACTATTTGGCTACTTTGGTTGCTATAAAGTATTTGACGCTGACTGTACACCTCGGGATATAACCCCACGACCTATGACGAAAGCCAGCGCCGGCAATGTCGCGTTTTGTCCCTGTCCAGTAGTGGGCTTAAAAAGCAAGACTTCCAAAAATAGAATATGGGAAAATAGCATCTGTAAATCTGTACGATTAAGTGTTACTCCAGAATGTGACGTGATTTATATTTATAGAATTAGGTATAATATTATTTAGTAATAAATTACCCTGCTTTTGCGACCTTAACACCGCTAGGTAATCTTAGTGCAATGCCAAATTGACTCATTAGTACGCAGCCCATGCAAATGTTTTAATACATCTTACACGTGTCCACGTGAACTTGAGAATGAAAAGGTTACATCTTATTTAGTAGCATTGCAAATACTTTTGAGGGTTGTGTTACAGTAATTATTTCTTGTAAGCCAACTTGTAACCTTTTTATTCTTGTATTATAATCAATGTGGAGAAGACCGGCATATAAGAGTTTTGTTGAGTGCAGATGACCGTCATAGGGAAATAACTCTTGTATTTAAAAACGTACTTCGCTCAGACACAGTCAGAAAGGAAGAGCTTCGCTCCTTCTGCTCTACCTAACTTCAGTAAGTGAAATATGCGTACGAACGCAGGAGTTAGAAGCGACGAATGAGCTTGTAGAAGGGGATGGATTACCTGATAGACGGTCTTTACCACATTGACTTTATATGTGTTTTCCTAATTTACTGTTACTAAATTTCAGAAAAAATATTGTTTAAATACAGATGAACATACTATATTATGTAGAATTAATGTGCCCTTTAGTTACACGCAGTATTCATTGCAGTTCCATATATGTCCAAGCTTGTGTATTTCTCTCCTATCCTCCTATATATGACTTGACGTTTTTCCCCAAGCCATTTAGTTAATTTAATGTTTTATCCCTTACTTGCAAATATATAACTCAAAATAACAGATTAAGACAAAGGATACAGTGCGTTTCTGAATAAAGCCATTTTAACTTTAACGTCAACAGGGTAAATTTTGATAATTTGAACTTAATGACCACGACACGACGTGCTTTATTGTGTGTAAAATGTTTTAATTGTTGCTTATAATCAGCAGATTGAGAAAAATAGCACAATCTAAGGTTATATTATTTTTTTATCCCGAATTTATTTTGCATCGCTTTCACTAAATCCAGTCCAATATAATTGAAGAAGATATCTACTAGATCTATAGAGTATAATTACAAGCCGTGCGAATGCCAATTCATAAAAAATACATGCGTGGTAACTTTCTTGCCAGTGATAAATTAGAATACTATTAAGGCGATTCATATATTACTAGAACGATGTAGAGAGAAGAGTGTTTTACATGTTTCTTATTTACTTATATGGCCACCCACACTAGCGTCTTTTGAGCGTCAGTGCTATGGAAAATGGAGTCCCTGCGCAGTTGCGCCAACGTTGCGTCGAGTAGCAGCCATAGAGTTGACTAGACGCCGCCGCTCAAAAGACGCTAGTGTGGGGCGGGCCAATTACTTAGTCGAAGTGTCAACCTTAGCTGCAGCTACATACACGTTGAAATTTTTCGATACCTGCTTATCTTTGCGAATTCTGCCTAATGCCACTCTTCTTCCTCGCGTTGTCCCGGGATTTAGCGACGGCTCATGGGAGCCTGGGGTCCGCTTGGCAACTAATCCCGAGAATTGGCGTAGGCTCTAGTTTTTACGAAAGCGACTGACGTCTGACCTTTCATCCCAGAGGGTAAACTAGGCCTTATTGGGATTAGTCCGGTTTCCTCACGATGTTTTCCTTCACCGAAAAGCGGCTGGTGAATATCAAATGATATTTCGTACATAAGTTCCGAAAAACTCATTGGTATGAGCCGGGGTTTGAACCCGCGACCTCCGTATTACAAGTCGCACGCTCTTACCGCTAGGCCACCAGCGCTTCCTAATGCCATTACCCCCTAGTAAATTTTTCCGCTATACCCTAACCCCCACGTCTAGAATTCATAATCTCTAGAATTGCCCTAGAACTAGCTTTGTATGATATGATTTACCAATTGCCCATCCACGGTCCTAAGCACAAACTGCGACGCAAACCTTATAATTGCTCTTCTAATAAACACGATTAAGCGATAGCTACTGATGTGCCCACATGAAGTTTCCAAAATTGCGAACTTTCACTGGGAATAAATTTAGAAAAATTCCCATTAACAACAAGTTTCCT
Organism: Cydia pomonella; assembly: GCF_033807575.1. Taxonomy (NCBI): domain Eukaryota; kingdom Metazoa; phylum Arthropoda; class Insecta; order Lepidoptera; family Tortricidae; genus Cydia; species Cydia pomonella. Next base: position 5,755,847 of record NC_084703.1, on the reverse strand, counting down.
TTGTTTCGTGTGAAAATTTCCTGGAATATCCGTAAATTTTTCCAACTTTTTAGAATATTTCCGCAACCTGTACATCCGTAACGTTGACTGTATTAATTATATTAAAATATAATTTTACTTATAATTCAATTTCTCCTTTCCAGAATCAAAACTCGCTATCAGACATCGAGAAACGTGAGAAGCGAGCCATGGAGAGGAAACTATCCGAAATGGAGGAGGAATTAAAGGTAAAAACATCCTATGAAACAAATCATACTTGGCGGTGACGGTGAACACAGTCCTTGCTTGTTAAAACGGCGTTTGATATGGATGTTACTAATGCACTAGTTTTCTATTTTGCTCGTAAGTGGCTTCCATGACATGGAACGACACATGCGGGGATAGTTTTGACGAAAGTGAAAACCGCGCGCAACCATTTTGCCTTACAAACCTAGACCCCTTTTAACTCTCTGGATATTAATTTTATTTTAGAAAGAAAATGTTTTTACATAATTTGATGTATATTTACCACAGCTGTCGCTTTGTTTGATTTCTTCGATTTATTCAAATTGTCATTCGACTTAGGAGCTTCCAAAGATTTGATTGGAATTTGTTAATCGCTCCAACTATTAAAATAAGCAAAAAGTCGAATCCCTCTCGTTCAATGGCTATGGTTATCATGAAATAATGTAAAAATAATTCCCATAATATCAATATCTAGAGAGAAAAATGGGTCTACGTCTATATGGAGAAGCGGTCGTCCACTATCCTCTTAATAGGGACAGAAAAAAGAAACCATGGTTTTTATAATTAGTCTACCTTACAAAATCTTGTTACTCGTAAAGTATGACATATTACGAAAATAACCGGGTTTCTTCGAGAGGCTTTTCAAATTGTAGTCTAATAAGAGATGAACCGACATGCTAACAAGTCAGCGATCGTCGCCTACATTGACATGCCCAGGGTTCGGCAACCTTTTGAGAAGAAAAGCCAACCGCAGTAAACATCACCAAATGTTGTGTTCAGAGGTCTAAGAACTCATAATGTGATTTTTTTGGTCGCTTGAAGAGCTGCGATCGTATCTCGCGTAAATCTATTCACCTTCGCTACTAAAAGACACATCATTTTATTGGCAATTTAAACTTTGGCCCCAAACCTCAATACTTGACAAGCAAGGACTGTCATTAACGTTAATAAAAACACATATATCACCCACACACCACAATCGATATAAGTACGAATATGTAAAGAGTACAACAGTAAACAGATGTTCGTTTTGTAGCAATTGCAAAAGCTAAAAGCCGAGAACGAACGGCTGAGGGCCGAGAATCGCGCCCTGACGCGGGTCGTCAGCAAGCTTACCAACTCGGCCACGAAATAGGTAAATTGTGTTGAAGCGTGACTGCGGCCGGCGGAACGGTCATGACAACTCCTTGTATCGTTCAATTATTAACTAGTAGCAATGATAACTGATCTGTAGTAATACTAAGTATCAGTTAACTGTTAAGTGTTAAGTGTTGCCGATGGTATAGTCGAGTTCCTAAACATTACAAGTTAACTTTCCAGAAATATATTTACACGATCTTATTGTCAGTGTCTCAGAGGCGTGTACATATATTTATAGAACGTTGGCTTGTTAAGATGTTTGTGAACTCAACTGTACAACTACATTGTACAAATAATTAGATATGACATTAAGTTAATTAATACTCAATTCATTGCTCAATGACTTTGTTTAATTGATAAGGAGTTTAAAAGGCTAAAACTAACGGTATTTATATATGTTATGCATTTGACTTGTAAAAAAATTGGGTCAGCGAAGTACCGGGCCTCATATTAAGATTAGCTTTTTATTCGATTATAGTGATGGTACTATTAGGGCTTATTTAGATGGTGCGAAAATCGCTTGCCAGTTTCGTTACATTGCGGTATTTGATCGGTCGGCAATGTAACTAAAATAGTATGCGAGTTCGCGCGTCGTCTAAATGAGCCCTTTGTCTCGTCACATGTCGAAGCAAATGGAAAGTTTAATAATTGGCGAGTTGGACTATACTGTCATCCCATAGAGAATCATCAGTTTCCACTCGAACAGATTTAACGATGACAAAACGCTTTAGTAAAACCGATCCTAAATAATACTTTAAAAATGGTATATGGACATGTATTTTATTTCATCGAAGTTTTTAATGTTAACCAAAATTCACTTAGACGAAATAAGAGTTGTCGATTGGCCGTCGGCTGTGACGTCACTCAGTGTCGCGCGCCCCCCCACTTAATGCATAATAACTGTGTGTTGGCAAGCATGCTTTTGATACGTTTCGTTTCTAACATGCGCCCGATTTGTCTACGCTTACGTACGATAATCTTACTAGAAATAATATATATGTTAAAAGTTTTTATCCAGTAACTACAGCGTTTGGTGCGAAGATTTGACTCCGAATACTTCCAATGATAGCGTAGTAGGACTTTTTATTTCAACTTTAGCGATATTAAAGAATTTGAACTCGAAACTAGGTACGAATAAACTTAGACCAATTCTTTGTGAAATGCTTTTACTGAACTATTGTTGCTGTTTAAGTGAAGCTTTGAATATTTTTGACAATTCCTTAGTGAAAAACTTTTCTGAGTTTTTCGATGTGAAAGAATTGAACCGAAACTTTTGATCACTGCTTCTGTTACCAATGATTCTCCAAATCTCAATTACTCGCAGGAATTAGGCATCTGCGACGAAGCCAAAAAGGAATAATAAAGGTGTGATTAATACGAGAGGCGATGTTGAGTTCCGTTCAATATGAAGACTCAATGGCTCCAATCTGAATATCGTATGACGTAGACTTTTCGGCGTGCACTGTGTTTTATCAGATTACGTATTTATAAAAAATATGATGTTTCTTTTTAATGAAAGATATTGCAAGCCATTAAAGAAATTAAGTAAATACTCTTTTATAGTTAATTTTGTGGTGATTTGTTAAGTTGCCTCTACTGTAACAATTATACAAGTACTTTCGTGGTTAGTTAGTCAACGTAAAATTTAAAGCAGGATATTGAAACAGACATATATTCAAGAACATTTACTTAAAAAGGAAAAATATAATGGAAATGTATGCATGCAATTATTATACGGTGAAATGTTCAATAAGACCTGAATTTTGTGTACGTAATTCATCATAAAAAATGGCACACATCTAAAGAATCAAACAAAATAGTCTGTATGAAACACAGTGCGTGCAGTGATCGTTAGTGTGCTGCATGCCTTGTGCTGTCCGTGTCCGCGCGGCGGTTTCATCCATACGTAGATAGGACCATCGTACGAACACACCTGCCCCCATCGTATACGGAATAATTCAGAATGGATTGTTACTAATAAAGTCGACTAAGTTTGAAAGTACTCTAACATCGCGGAAGCACCTGTACATACCGTTATACTGTTTTGTTTTAGCTGAATCAGATACGAATACTACTGTCATAAATGAAGCAATGCGCCTCTGAAATGATTATTGGAAAATCATTTTAAAGTTACAACTAGTACTGCTTTCATAAAAATATCACTCAGAATACTTAATCTGGCCGAGAGCGAAATTGGATTTAACGTTCGGCTTAATCAGTATTTGTGGCGAGGCAAGTTCCAGCACTTTCCTGAGCACATTATTGACAAATGGAATGCAGATACTTATTGATAGTATTTCTGGTTTATTTGACGTCCTGTACCTAAATTGCCAGAAATAGTCTGCAAATATAGATTGGTTCAGTTAATTTTGTACACCACATCCGCACAGCAACATTTGCTGACTGAACTTTAGGGAAACAACATAAATGCAATAGAAAACAATTTCTCAAAAATGTGCTCATAGAAGTGATCCCGAACTATCAAATAATGACATAATCATAATTTAAATAATTTATAATTCTATTCGTCACTTTATGTTTACATCGGATTTTAAGCTTTGATTTGTAAATAACACCGATTACAATTTAACTATAATTTTGTTTAAAAATCAACATCTACGGTATTTCTCTGTTGGGTTCGAGTCCCGAATAAAAATTGCTAGCTTAATAAGGCGTGCCATTCAAAGTGAAATGAAATGAACCTTTTATTTTTGACCAACACTTCATACCTAATTATGACGTTTATAAAAGTAGAATAGTCTTTCTATACCCACTTATCCCAAGAGTGGCACTAGAGTTGATTTTTTGTATAAAATAGACTCATTCCAATAACAACAGTTCTGTGTTAACAAAACGATATCTTCCGATTGACACGAAAGACTTCGTAATGTCTTTTTGTCGAATGATTGAAAGATATCAGCAAAGATGAGAAAATAATAAAGACAGTTGGAATCTAAGATTTTTAATAACGGGGATAACGGCGTGATCTCGAATTGCAAAAGTAATATAGATTCATACTCAACATTTTTCGTTATGGGACCACCCACATCGAGAAAAAAATGTGTTTATAATTTTAATATTGGTCCCATGGAAGATTTTGTTAACCTCTCGAACGTGGATCTGCGTAGAAGGTTTTGAATTCTAATGAATTATTTATTAAAAATAATACCTGCTAACGTCGATAGGCGGACATGAAATGTTAATTATGTATGTATGACCGTATTAATCACTTTGACATCGACTATCAACACCCCCGTCCGTGATAAACCAATATTTTGTGTGAAGCTTTATCTCGGCGACAGTTTTGTAGTATAAGTGATCCAGTGCATCATAGTCCATACAAAATGAATGAGACTTAGGAATCGGCAACAAAAAATACGACTTCTAATAACGAAGGCGTAGTATGGCGACAGCTTTGAACCAATTTTGAAACAGTTTTTCGTAGCCTTCGAATCGACATCACAAAGTGCTCCTTCAAGGATTTGTTTATAGGTCTTTATTATTTTCTCATCTCTCTTATCTCCATATATTTATCCTCACACACTAATGAATTCTCTTACATTTTCAGTACCAGCAAGCGCTCCAAGCTGAAAACCAGCGGCTAAAGGACGAAAACGGAGCCCTAATCAGAGTGATCAGCAAACTGTCCAAGTGAGCGTGGGTTTGCACAGGAAGGCATTTGAACAGTATTTAGCGACACGATCCTTTGCTCATATCAAGTGGTACCTAGTCCAGCTTCACACCGCATTACATGTTATCCGAGTTAACGCGCTCTCAGGCCTGATGTCTTTTACTTTCAACCAGCTTCCTCTTGAATGAAAATCGTGATTTCTAGACACTGATAGGCACTTATTTGAAATGGTCACTAATATTGGTCCGATTTTTTTTCATCGTTAACATAGAGAAATAAGTAATAGAGTGCTCACTCCATACATCAGTTTTGGTACTAAAATGCTTATTATGCGAATATAATAATCATTCTGGTACCAAAACTGATGTATGGAGTGAGCACTCTATTACTTCTTATTTCACTATGTCGTTACCAAAGTGACAAAGCTCTTTAAATAAACATAAAAAAAAATATCAGTATCACCATGACAATTTAGTCTCGAGAGGAAAACACGTTAGGTAATATGTAGGCTTGGGACTTTTGGATGCTCGCCGTGGTTCTAGAATCCACGGAGTCACCACATGTTAGAAACATATTAACTTGTATGTATACTAAAATATATATAACTCTACTACTAGTAGTAAACATAATAAACTAAAACAACACTCTAAGTAACAATAACGTCTTCTCCAATCTAATATTAGTCGGCACTTCTAAACCTCTGATGAGGTACTGGCTTTTGGAATCAGTGCATAATAATCATCATCTATTACTATTTCTTCTTCATCATTAAAATGGTAGTAAGAATGGATCATTATTATTTTTTCTATATATATTTGTTTATTTTATCGTTTTCTATACGCGGAGCAATATGTAGGATTCGTCTTTACTTACTGCTAGTTCGTTGCAAGGCTCTATCCAATCTAACGACAAGCTATTTTCACCACAGTAATTTTGATAGTATAAACTTTTAACATGGTTAACACCAAACATTTTTTTTCTGTAGGGCTAAGATGGTTCCATTTTTATCGCTTGTCGCTATGCCCGTCACTTTCGCACTTACATACTTGTTAGAACGTGACAGGCATGGTGACAAATGATAAAGAGCCGACCATCTTAGCCCTACTGATTTGAAATATACATCACATAATTTGAAATCTTCATCATATTGTAACTTCTACTTTTAAATTATAACTATTCATTTTAAATTATATCCAAAAGTCCCAAGCCTACAATATGGAATGAACTATACTAACATTAGAATCAGATGACTCCTTTTATACATGCCTCGCCTGGACTCGAGGACGTTTTCAAATTTTCGGAAAGATAACTGTAAATTTTTTACGAAAATCAATTGACACTGATGCTGCTAGAAAATTAAACTTGACGGGTGTTCTAAAAATTCAGATGGTCATAATATTTAACTTTCGAAATATCTCAGCAATATTTTTAGAATAGTTGTAATTTTTCAAAGCCATTTCAAATCTGCTTGTCTGTTGTCGAAAAGTTGCGATTTAGGCATTTTTTTTACATATGAACTTACAAAGCCTTAAATACAAAGAGAAAGCTACGTGTTTAATTAATTACAATAACATGTACGTATTCAAGCAGGATACGACGGCTATTGAGATGCTTTACTCTATAAATATAAAAAAATCGCTTTAAAAATGTATCACTTCGATTATTTAATAGCTATGCCAAATCGACTTGAGCAATGAGCGTAAAGCCAAATTAATTGCAGTTAGAGCCAGACCAAGATAAGTCTGCATCGATTTTGATAGCACACGCAGGGTAAGTGTTATTTTAAACGGCAAACTTATATGAAATTATGACGCGAAAATAACACTTGCACTGCGTGTGCTATCGGAATCTTAGCAGATTGTTCTTCGTCTAATTCTAAGATTATCACTCTTATTACAAGGAAATAAATTATTTTCTGATCGGCTTAAATTAAATTAAATTTAGTATTCTTTTTATTTATTTGAATTATATAGTGGCATCCCTTTGCGCAATGTTTATTTGGCATAGATCAGTGAGTGTGTAGCGAGTATTGGTGAGGTGTGTCCGTGCCGCGGTGTGAAGTTCCGATTATATTTCCGTTTTGTTAACTCTAGTTGTATTACAGTCGGCCGAATATTTCGACCGGCTCTTGCCACAATATTTGTAACCTGATGAGTTTTTTTAATAATAATGTTTCAAGCGACGACCGAGCTGTCAAATGAATTAATGATTATAAGTTGATTTTTTATTTTATGATATCGATGGTTATAAAAAATGAATCCATAAAATACAGGAAAACGATCGTCTATTTACATTATTAATGAAATGTCATCAGATAATTACTCAAATCAACTTAAATATATTTAATTCGTCATGAAGTTATTTTTGTAAGGCAAAATGTATTTATGTTGAATGTGGTTCAATTAGGATCAGTGTCTGTAGATTGTAATTAAGATTTTCATTGACTAAAAAAACAAATGTGCCTCAATTGATTCTTCCTTTGACGTTATAAAGTATTATAATATATTTATTGTCAGACGTAGTTAGGGACGACAGGTTGGTGCGGGGTCGTGTGCCCTAATCTTTGTACCATCAGTTATAAAAGTGCATGGCGACTTTATCACTGAATTTGTTCATAATTTCTCCATGCAATTTCGCATCTCACTGTACACCCAAAGAACCGGACAGTTATCTTATTAAAACTTATATACTACGTAGGAGTCAACCCAGCCTGCTGGGTATAGTGGATATAGTCCCGCTTATCAACTTCGATTTTATACTACAACTATTAGCGATGAAAAGTTGACTGTTGTATTCGCTCTATAATCTACGAATAGTGCAGTGTCTATTACGTGACATTTTTTTATTTATTTAATGTTTCTTTGAATATTCGTTGGATTATACAGGCGATCTTTGGGTGGCAGTCATAATGTGTTTTCATCATCTTTTCCTATTGTATTATGAGATTAGAATGCCATTAATAATGTCTGCGCAGTCACCTCCAACATTTGAGCGGGCGAGACTGTTAAATTTGACTTGTAAAATTATAAAAATTGACATGAACTTAACTTTTTTATACACGTTAGAACTATAGTTAATTGAGTTCCTCCGCTTAGATGTAAGTGGCGGTGACATCGCCTTACGAATCATTTATTTCACAAAGGTTCCAAGTCGATTAGTCCACGTGGCCGGTCGTTGTGAAGTAAGTGTTCAGTGAATGGTATACGCCGCCCCTATAGAGTCCGCAACGTTGACCTTGATGTATTCCTAGATGTTATAAGACGTGTAAAGTAGCCTAGTTTTACGTTACTATAAATCGCGCTGCCGCGCCTAATAATTTCGTGTAGTTATATATATCTCGAATTACTAATATCTATTTATATACGCATAGTGTTTTTAAGCAATAGTTGAAAATTGGAAATGTGATATGTTGATTTTGTACGCACCGATAAGCATATATAAGTTATATGAATTTACTTGTTTTCTCTTGTATATTTTTAATGTGAGCATCGGACTTTGAACGTTTTAGGGGCCATTCGAAGGACTCCTGGTATTATATGGAGTTACATTACTATTATGACCAGAACAATACTTAACTTTACGCGTTATTAAATATGATTACAAGTATATGCTTATGGGATATCAAAGGCACCTAAGTATATACCGATAAACTATGCAAATATTACCTTAAAGTTATGCGCTTACTGCGACGCGCTTCGGACCGCGAGACTTTACATATGTGACAATAATATAGGAACCCCGACCCCTGTGGGTATTTGTATAGTTTTGGCTGAGCGTGGGCGAGGTAAGGATTTAACATTGTGTGTATTCAAGACGTAAGCGCAAACTACGAACATGCGTTTAATTAAAGTATTTGTCTATGTCAATTCAATTTATTATTCGTATGTTCGTACTTCGTATACATAGTATTATGACAGACCTTATTTCAAAGCAATTAGGTATAGTTTTGATTGACGTAACCTTGGTTAAGGATAGGGCTCGGTGAGTGGATGAAGGCAGCGTACTCAGCTTAGCCGGACTAGTCGCGCGGCGCGGCCTCGCCTGCCGCGGTTGCTTGCTACCCGACATCCTAAACATAAGGGGAGCATGCTTTCTGATGTATTTACCTTTTTCGCTCTGACGTGTAATTGCGTCCTTCTTTAATTGGAGGGCTTACTAAAATAGCAAGATTTTAATGATATTTATTTCTGATACTATACATGGAAAATAATTTGAATTATATTTGTTTAACTAATGCCGCTCGTGCGTATATGTTTTAAAGCAAAGAATGTAATAAAAATATATTAATTTAATGTTATTTAAAATGTTTACAATGCCGTCAACCAGGTCTATTGTATTGTATAAATTCGTAGCATTTTTTAACTTAGCGGTTCTGATTTTTGTTCATTAAAGTTTTTTATTTATTTCCAGAGATAAGAGTTAAATGAAATAAATATCTTGATTAATTTATTTTTTGTTTTGTTTGTTTTTGTTCGCTTATTTCTTTATTGTTCCTATTTCGAATTTATTTTTACCTTTGAATAATAGGATGAATATTTGATTTATTTTACTTTATAGTTACTATAGAAAATATGGCTATGGTTTACCAAAGTTTGATTAGTCGTCGAGTGATTAGGCGTAGGCTCTCGGAACGATACTGAAAATCGTACCTTTATCTATAACCGGCAAGATTTTATTTGGCTTTATTTTACTGGCAAAGTGACTGACAACAGACGTTCAAAGTCATCAAATGTCACAGATGTAAACAAAAAGAATAAATTTCACAATTATAAATAATCCTACCAAAAATGCCAAAAAAACATTGTCTAAGATAAAACAAAAAATATTTTGATTTCAGTAGCCTCATAAGACCCAATACCATACACGGGGATACAACATTTATAGGCCCACTTGCACCATTCCACTATCCCGAGGTTAACCGGTTAAACCTGGAGTTACCATGCCAGTATAATTTGACACTAGGTTAACAGTTTAACCCCAGGTTAGTGGGATGGTGCAAATGGCGGTTACATCAATAAAATATCAGGATTGCGTAACATTCCAATCAACAATGTTTTGGAAATAGTCAACACCGCTACAGCCATTTTATTTGAGTATACATGACATACAGTCAGCATCGAAAATAGCGAATCCGATTACGCGCCAAAAGTATCAACCATTCTCAGATAGTTTATTATTGCCAGATGTAAGGGTGATATTCCACCTATACAATTTCTTGGTCCAATGTGCATTGTGTCTCACTCTCTCAAGTAAAAAATGTGAGACGCAAATACACATTAGACCATGAAATTAGACAGGTGAATACTATTCTAACATTGGGGACCTTTTACATCTCCAGATTTAATGTGTTTTTAACCATAGAGACTATACATCTCTATTGTATTGTATTAATTATTTATTTTAAGATTATTATAATGTAATGTTTACCCAGGTATTGGCTGTTGTATTTATAAATGTTGTTATGTATTTTTCATGTCACTATATGATGTTACTATAAATGTTGTATTGACTTGTAAAAGAGCCCTTGAGGCCTACTTGCAGAATAAATTTTTGAATTTTGAATTTTAAGCAGCTTGTAACGATAGTATGTCAGGGCCAAATAGAAACTTGTCAGGCTTTAAAGACAAACCTTACTAGAACTTGGCAATTCGTAAGGGTTCAGTTTTTTTTCACACACTTTGTTGCAAGAACGGTAGAGCAGCGGGTGTCGCCGATCCTTTAACCTTTTCGCCGCCATTGACTTGATATAAATTCAGTACGTTTCGTGCCCCACACGCCACGACTTCATATCAAGTCGTGGTTTTGTTCAGGTTGTTTCCGTGTAATTATCGACGTGGCACTTTATTATTTCATTGACGTGGCGGCGAACAGGTTAACGTTTGTTGGTATGTTTTAGCACTAGTCAGTGCATTCCTAATGCCCTTTATTCAATATAAGCATGTCAATATTAATTAGAATACGAATGTATGGAGTGTGGAATTAAAAGGAGTGAAATCTCTTATGGTAGAACTGTTGCAAAAGTGTTCAGCTGTCAGCTATAAATAATAGTTCTAAATCTCTCCAGAGTAGCGCTAGAGTAGCTAAGAACCTAGGCGTTATTAACGGAGTGAGTGTGCGCTGTCAATGATTTGATTTTTTTTCAAATATTCTAGGTATTGTAGCGCCACCTATTAAAGGCTTTTTGATGACACTTTTTGGTACGTGGAGATTCCATTCCTTACCTCCACCTTCCATATACGAATGGTTAATCGATTTTGATGGGCTTCTATAGAATTCAATATTGGCTGAAAACATACGTTGCAGCGCATCGACACACACTAACTTATCGAGCTTGAGCCATTCCCTCTCGCATTAGACCCACCATGATGTGGAACGTATACTTACAAAATGTACCTATATCAAACGAGCATCGCCCATATTTACTTTGCCATTTATAATATTAGTATAGGATAGGGATGAATCGACATTATCTCCAAAGGGGCCCACTGATTAAGAGTTCGCCGGACGATAAGGCCTGTCAGTTATTCGCAAAAGCTGACAATCGCGAACTGACAGGCCGATATCGGCCGGCGAACTGGTAATCAGTGGCCCCATTAATTACGATGGCCCCGCATACAACGGAAATATTGAGTAATTGTACAAAACATGAATCTGAGAAGAACCAATCAATACATACCTAATCTATAAACCTGGCGGCTATGGATCTCATAATATTGACGGGTTTTACCTTTTGAACGCCAAACGGCGAAGGAATTTGCTGTACCTGGACGCCAGGCGATCGCGATTATTGCGAAATTGAACTTTATCGAGTCCCACGTAAGTGCTTATTGCATTGGCGAAGCTGTCGGCTGTAATGTCGTTGGCGTCTTTGGCAAGAGTTTCCGATGGCGGCCACAGGTGACTGTGACGGTCAAAAGGTTAAAAGGAACTTATGTACCAAGATGCTATTTATCTATGCAGATTACAGTAATTAAGACAGTTTATACAATGTTTTACATATTAATATTATACTATTTATACGTATTCAAGATATATCAACGCCTTTTGGAAAATGGTGTTCATATGTATTACCAAAAATATTTACTAAGTACTCTACTTCAGATAAACGTCATAGTGTTTAACTTGTACCTAAACTGAACGAAGTGTAAATTATATGTCATATCAAGGTAATATGTAAATAGTTAATAGTCGTTGAAATAATGTTATATTCTAGGGCCCAGTTTCACTTACCGTCGGTTACAGTTCGCTAAGCTTTAATTCTATGAACATTTTGACAATTTTCTTCATATATTTAACTTGTGGTGCAATCTGTCCTACAATATTACTTTTATATTAATAGCTTTGGTTCAAAAATAGTTATAAATTTTTAACGGTGCGCGTGTTTGTGATTTTTTTCTATCGAAGGAAAGCGGTTTTATCAGCAGTGCCAGCATGGTTCCATTTTTATCACTTGTCACTATGCCCGTCACTTTCATGCTTACATATTTGTTAGAACGTCAAGAACGTGACAGGCATGGTGACAAATGATAAAGAGCCGACCATACTAGCCCTACAGGTTTCGAAACGATGAAGTTACTAAAGAAATTATTAGCCTTAAGATTGCTATTCATATTTGGCAACCGTTTTACGATAAAAAAGAATCTTTTCAAAAATTCTGTTGAGCGACGGTTTCAGTGATTTTTTGTCTAGCATAGTCTCGTCGCAGTTTAAAGCAGCAGGCTTCTCTTGCCCCGAGTAAACTACCCTAGGTATGTTTCTCTTCCACATGACTTTAGTACGTTTTACTATTATGCTAAGGTTGGAAGCTTCAGAGGTTATTTGGGCTTAAAACCCTAATCTGCTAAACAAAAGGTATTGTTTCTTTTATGCAGCAGTCACTACTGCTGCTGCTACTGAGTGAATGGGAACATGCCCGTTTAAAAAGCAATTTTACTATCCTAATGATATGGTTCAAATTCACGTAAAGGCTCATTCGGAGATAACACGTTTCACCAAAAATGTTACCTGAATGCGGGTGACCGATCATTCTACATCACCCAAACGTGTTATTTCCGAGTGAGCTGTTATAGTCCTTCGTTTTGTAGCTGGCGCCGAACGGCTAATCCTTTGTGTATTGTAAACAAAACCACATGTGCTAATTACCTGTATAAAAAATAAACGGGTTTGTTCCCGTTCAATCAGTAGCAGTAGTATCCGCTGCATAAAAGACAACACCTTCTGTTTAACAGATTAGGAGTTTAAGCCCAAAAAATCACTTCAGAAAATTCCAACTACAGATGACTCGTTATGGAAAGTATGGAAGGCAAAATTGTTGCAAGTGTCTAGCTGTCAGCTATAAATAATAGTTCCAAATCTCTCCAGATTAGCGCTAGAGTAGCTAAGAACCTAGGCGTTATTGACGGAGTGAAGTGCGCTGTCTATGATTAGATTTTTTCTCAAGTATTCTAAGTATTGTAGCGCCACCTGTTTAAGGTTTTTTGTCGGACACTTTTTGGTATATGGACATTTTGTTCCTTGCCTCTACCTTCCATAATGGAAAGGGCTTATAATTTGGTTATTTTATATACCATATAAAATCAGGGTATTAAGAGGAGTCGGTAACCATGGCAACGAAAGACAAGAAAAAACTGATTCACCTTCGTTTGTTCATCTATGTACGTCTCTATTGCTGTTGCAAATTCAAGCGATAGAATAACAGAAGTAAACCTAAGTTTACACATTTTAAATGGTTCATCGCTACCGTCTAATGTTGATTTGTAGACTGTACCTACACTACACAGGTGCCTTGTGACAGCAAAATTCTGAATACCATATGTTTCCATATGTTTTTGTACTTTTTATACCTGTCAGCTTTGTTATAAGAGCTCTTCTTTCTGTCTTAGCTCTATCCTACAAGCTTTCAGTAAGGATGTTAAATGAAGGTCAACGATCCCCTATTTTTGTTCCCAATGGATGTTCAACGGTTTGTTATAACAGTTCTCACCTCGCAAAAGTTGGTTACAGCTTTTACCGATTACAAATTTCTCCTTGTCCTTGATAGTTTGAACCAGGTAACAAACATAACTTTTACGAGTACGTGGGTGACATTTCAGCAACTACATATTTGCTAAAACCACCAGGCGCCTATTTCACCACGCTGAGAACATTGACATATCTAAGGACGGGCTTGACTCACGAAATCGAGCCAATCGTGCAGTCTAACGAAGCTAGTTGCGACCAATCGGGCGTAACACCGCTGTACTGACCCCATTCTTATTGCCCGTAAAGCTCGTCCTTAGATATTTGGCAATAGGTGAGACTTGATATCTGAAGGCGGGATTCCACCAGTGTGCGGCACAAGCATATTCATATTTAGCACGATAATGCTTGTGCAGCACAGTGCCGCACACAATGTTATGTGCATGTCCAGGTCGATAAGTACGGACAGTACTTTAATTCCACGCTCCATAGGACATAACGTCACATCAATACATATTTACTTGTTGGGTCAGCAATGTATAGTAGGGTTCAAAAGTGCATGGACAAGTTATGAATGAAATCATTCCTAAATTGCAAATTTGAACCTGATGGTACAGTCGAGTTCACACATAACATTGTAGCACGTTAATGCATTGCAATAAGGAGAAATAAGAACCTATACCCCATATTTATGAATCTTGACTGGAGGAGGCAATTGTCAGTGGTGAAACCGGGGCCAGATATTATCGCTGACTATACTCCACTGTGAATATGATAATAATGTATATATTTGATAGGATTAGATTATGTTTGTAGGTAGACGACAATTATAAACATTTACATAATATGTTAAAGCTATCGTTGTCTTCTTAATGTCTTGTCAATTTTATACAATAAACTAATTGGGAGTAATGTTCGTCTTTTATTGATATTTTTCATTAAATTTATTTAGGTAGGGATAGTCACGGTTAGTTATTGTCCATATATTATGGTTGTGTATACATATTTTTTGGCCCTTTGTCCTTAACGCAATTTTTAAACGTGACGTCTTATTGTTGACAGTGAGTAGGCAAGTGAGTGGTGTTATCTGGGCGGGTCACCTTTTTAGGGTTCCGTACCTCAAAAGGAAAAAACGGAACTCTTATAGGATCACTCGTGCGTCTGTCTGTCTGTCCGTCTGTCACAGCCTATTTTAACCTACTGCGTCAGGAGGGTAATGTGTTGTTGTGGTTGTCTCGTCAGCCAGTCGAATAAGTATGAGAAGGGCTTATAACTGCCATAAAAATACATGATTCGTTATTTTAAATACCATAAAACCAGGGTTTAAGAGCCAGGACACCGTAACCAACTATGGCCAAGAGTGATCAGAACAAGTTGATTAACCCAGTTACGTGTTTATATTAGGTAGGTATCTTGTTATGCTGCTCATCAGCTAGGAGACAACAGCAATACAGTTGGCTTGTAAAAATACTGTAACAGTACTATTGTGGTTAAAGAAATTTATTTTCTCAAAAGAAATTTAACATTTCACTTAAATAGAGAAAATACAAGATAATACAAAATATGAGTGAGCATGCAGGTAATTAACAAATTAAAATAACTATTCTACAATATGCTCGGAAATGTTCACCTTATTGTAGCAAAAATAGTACGGGAAGTTGTTCGTTATGGTCTAACTCAAATTAAAAAAATTCAAACCATTATTATCGTGTTTTAGCGTACGGGAATTACTGTATTGTTTTTTACTTTTTAAAAACATCTAAGAAAAACGCAAACAGCCATTTAATATAGGCGCGGACTGCGTCTACATGACCCGGTCAGCATCATTTCAAGCTATAGGAAGAGTCCTGTAGGGCCGTCGTGTATGATCGTGCGAATACCGCTTAATAAAATCAAAGACTATGTAACTTTTATATTTTTTTAAATGATCTCTTGCGTGCAAATACGATTATATTAATGAGCGAATATTGAATGGTACTGAATGGCTGAATAGTTGTGCCTTTAAATTTAAGAAAAACAATTTAAGAGGGTAATAATTGTTTTTGATGTGAAGGTTCCATTTGAGTGCTGGTTGATGCTTAAGTTATGTTTATTTTACCTGATTTTCTTGCATGTTTGGAGAAAATCACTATATATGCCTCGGCAAGAACAGCAATTCGAGGATTCGTCTTCGTTGTCGATCAAAACTCATCCACGAATTGCTCTTTCCCGGCCTCTGCAATAATGTACTATTTTTCTTATTTGTGGATTAAATGACTGCTAGTGAGATCGAAACCAACTTCATAAGAAGCGCCCGGGCGCCCCTGTCTGAAGGATCCTTAAGCATTCTTAGGAATATTATACAACTGTTCGTTTCTTTTAATTCTGACTTCTAGGCAAAGATCTACCAACTAATATTTATTTTGATTTTATTTATAATTTTGGGTGTTTGCTGTCTTGGAAAAAATATTGTGTGCAACGGTACATATCAGGTCATAAAATTCTCGTGCCAATCAACTTCGTTTCGTTTTGTAATTTCGGCCCTTGAATTTTAAGAACCCTTATTATGTATCTGTTGCACAAAATACTATTAGGGGTTGCCTGATGGGCTTAAAACTACCACGAAATGCATGTTTGGTGAATTTAAACCCTTTTATTGTAAGTTACCATTGATTGACTGGGAAATTTGATCTCATTTGTTACCACTAAGTAGTTGGTGGAAAAAACAATATAAAAACAGCATTCACATTGAAGACATATATTCAACAAATCCATCTATGAATTATTTCGATTTATTCTATAAAAAAAATAACAATATTTAGGTATGCTTTTTACAATTTATTCCTAATGAACACTTTTTGGAACAATTGAACGAAATGTATTTCATTGACAGGTTCTGACAGTGCAGGCTAGCCTTATACATAATAGGCGGTTATCACACTGGATGCGATTCGCACGTCGCTCCGATGTGCGAGCGGGATGTCGCTATTATATGCACATAGCGTTGTCTGGCTCGAACATCGAAACGACGTGCGAATCGCATCCATTGGGATAACCGCGTCATGCCTAATGTAGCAATCAACTCATGAGTCTCAATTATTGTGGCACTTACAATTTTTATAAACTGAATGGTTTTTGATATAAAAGTACAATCACAAATTACGAAAATTAAATAATTATTCATAATAACTTGTTACTTTTCTTAAAATATAATAGATAGTATAGCAGTTTTCGTTTTGGCTTGTATATGATCCAAAAAAAAAAGTAAAGTGCTGAAACTTGCTACTGCCATAAGTATTATAGAAATTTTATTATATTTCCTAGGTACCTATGTTATAATTTCGCAATTCACTGACATACACAATCATTTGATTTTAGACTACGATATATAGGACTTAAAGTATTTTACAATAGTATACAGATTATTACAAAAAAACTACCTATCCAGCTATCAGTAGAATTCATTTCGTATTTAAAAGAATGACGTTTTCTCGCAGCGAATATAGGTTTACACATAAATATAGAAACATAATGTTAGTCAAATAGGCATGCTTAAATCTTAATTGATTCACTAATAAAACAATTTTATAATTAGTCCATCTCTTACAGCGAGTTCAAAAAAGGGGGGATCTACTGTTTCTCAAAATGGCCGTCAGGCATTTCAATCTTGGAGGATCTAACAAGCGGAGTCGCCTTTAAGAGTTTACTCCTCTGTCGAAAACCTCGGCCAATGGTATGTATTGTATGGACTGACCTTTATCAGACACGGCTATTTGTACGTTATGTACGTCAGCGTCAAATACTTTGTAGCAACCAAAGTAGCCAAATAGTTCGGTACCGGTACCATATATTTAATATGGTGTACCGAACTATTTGGCCACTTTGACTGCTACAAAGTATTTGACGCTGACTGCACATATAGCCATACATTTGACGTGCTCCTCCCCCGCAATAATCGTCAAACTGTTTTGTATAAAATTACATACAAAGCGTCTCCTGTTGTTTTCCTCCAAGATTTAAAGTAGGATTTAATATGACATATTTCTACTATACTTGCCGCAAAACTAACTGGCCACTGAGATCATAATGCTATCTCCTTTACCAAGAGTGAAAGAGATGGCATTACGACCTGACCGGCCAGATAGTTTTGTGGCAAAACTCAAACAAGTTAAGTAATGAAGAAAATTATTTAAAAAGTGCTTACACAGCATCTAACCATTATTTATGACAGGACGATGTCAGGTGGAAACACCCTTTCCAAATGGGTATTATAAACTGAACAATAATGACATTAATGGCATGATATTAAATAATTGATTGAACAGGACGCGTAATAGGTATGTACAGTCAACCAAATTTATTCTTTATCAATTTGCGGTTCAAGTAAATTTGGTTATACATACCTATGCTAAGATCTGTTCAATGGAAAGTGGACCGTAGACTGCCAAAGAATCAATTTCCTTGACCCTATAACAACAGTTGAATAAATACTTGTCTCAATAATACCTGCCTGTTGTAAAAAAAAAATATATAATATTCAAAAATAATTCTCAAATGAAAATAGGTGTAAATAGACTATTTTTTTTTGTGTTTTTTCTTAAACAATAATTCTGTAATTTTTTTTTAATTGACTCGTCCATATTTGTTTGTTTTGTTCGTTTGTAGGTGGATGTTTTAGGGTTTCAATCTCCTCCCTCGACTCAAAGGTCTGATCAAAAACACTACGTAATTTACTTAGAACAAGCCTCGACCATTTCTGGTCTCGCTGCTAGACGATATTTTATACGTAATGATAAAACCAATTAATAAGGAACATACAACTAGGTCTAACTCTAAGGTATGTACGTCGTTATAAAGAAAAAGAAATAGTAATATTATTTTGGCATCAAAATGATCAATATCTATGAATCACTTAGCAAATATATATAACAAAATAAATAACTATGTCTTCCTACAATATCTATGAATGATTCGACGGGTCTGGATTTAGAAGAATATAAAAGTTCAGTTTAGATTATTACTTATAGGTAGGTTAAAATTTACGAGACCAAATAATTAATATCAAGGAACGGATGACTTCGGGAATTCGGGTATTCCCGGTTTCATTCGCATAGTTAAGCTGGCGTTTCGGGAAATCCCCGTAAAAAAGTTTTCAGTAGGGAGTATTACTGCAATGTTCTACCGCCGGAGTGCAGCACTAGCACCTTTCGTAAACCATAGAGTAACTTATACATACTGTGCCTTAAAATGTTTATTGACAAGTTTTCACAGATAATAAAATATGACATTAATGCATCAAGGCGGTTTGTTTACAAAGGGCTTACCGGGAAACGCGAAAATCGTAATTTAGTCATCTGCCTCTTTATCGCTCGAATATGCAAGAGGGATAGAGAAGTTTAAAATACGGAAATTCGATTTTCTTGTTTCGCGGCAGACCCTCAGATTGTGATGGATTGTGGTAGTGGCGCTCCCTACGCAGAGTTTCGCGTAATATTCCCTATTTAGAGCATAAACTAATAATAGAGTCATTAAGTTGTCATTGGCTAAAATGAAACTAGAGTGTGTATATACTATACCTAATCAAACCCAATGAAGAACATAACTATTTTTTTTTGTCGAATCTCCGTCAAATAGGTACATATCCACTTACATACTAAATAAAAAAAATTATACTGTTAATACTTTCGGATCACATGAAACTAGCGATACAAAAATGTGAGCTGAAAGTATGTTGTAAAAATCATATAAGGAAATGGGCGATAAAAATAAGACTGAAAACTTATAAAAAAATCTGAGTGCCTACGTATGAAACGTATTTATAATTTCATTTCTCTATGTACCTCTCTATCGCCCGAATATGCAAGAGGGGTACAGTTTTTTTCGACGCTGGCGGTAGACCATCAGAATACAAAGACAAGTTATATCAAAAGGGAACATCTTGATACAATTATCATTTATGGTTCTTACATTACAATAACTTTACACTAGAAAAGAAAGGCTTAAATTAAAATATATTTCGGCTTGAATCAATAGGAAATGATTGAAATGAATGCAAGTTTAGATATCTGTTATCTATCTAATATTTTAGTAAGCATGCATTATCTGTCACTGATTCGATAATAGATCTCCATTTTAGTAAGCACTCTTAATATAATGAATTAAAATGCAATTTACGATATAAATTTTAAACTAATTAATAACATGAATAATTCATAAAATTCCAACACTTTTACATCTTTGGTTCGTACCTAGTAAGGGTTGGTGATCACTTCCCGCCTTCGCTCACGCATTAAATTAACATAAGCTATTTACACACCCGACTGCTGCATTTTATAATACAAAACTACTTATTATATAAGTTTATAAACCATGGGAACATATGTCATAGACTATTATAAGCATACATCGCGGTTTTTGGCGCGGGAATGATTACGTGTACTTATAACTTTGTTTATGGTAAAATAATGACCAAAGTATGAATTAAAAATTGGTAGTAAGCTCCGGATGTGCTTAGAAATGTTAAAATAGTAGTAAGTAATATATTGTTTGGCTAGTGTAAAACATTACCGGACCAAAATCCCCAACGTATGAATTTAAAAATAGGTATTCTTTTAATTTAGCTAAGTATATATTTTCGAATATAATAATATATAATTTCGTACCTACTTAAAATACTTCCAAATTCCACCTCCGATTACCATTTCTATAGATCTGCATAATAAAATCAATATAAGATGAGATGTAGGTATTTTTTATTATATAAGAAGCAAATGAGTAGACGATTCGCCTGATGGTAAGCAGTAACCATCGCCCATGGACATCTGCTACACCAGAGGGGTTGCAAGTGTGTAGCCGGCCTTTATGATGGCAGTACCTACGTTCTTTTCTTGAAGGTTTGAACATTGTATCTTGTGAATTAAAATAATTATTATAGTTATAGGTATTATCTTTGAGGTGTTACCGTAAACTTTTTACGTATCGCAGCCGGGTAAAAGTTATAATCTACAATTAACATCGGTTTTAACCAAGTCTACAGAAAATGGTAACCATTACATTATTGATTTTGTATGAACGTAAAAAAATACAAAATTACTCGTATTATATGTAGAGCTTATCACTTGACGTGTTACGTATTAAACAAAATCAAAACCAATTTGTCATTACACTTATTTTTAAATAAAAAGCGACTACGAATTATGACACAAAAACGAGTCAAAACCAAGCGATTTAAATGGCTTTTTGGTTACCTCAATTCGTGAAAGTATAGCACATAACAACTTTCTTTATCGTTTACACATCGTAAACTAGAAACATCTAGATATATAGAACATACTGATGCTATATCAATGTCCTCGACTCTAGTTTTTCAAGTGAAAAATACAATACTTAAGTAAAAATTACATCAGTAGGTAGGGCTTTTTCACTCTTAGTCCAATTCTACGTTTGACATTTTGTTATTTCAGAATCGGCAAATATATAGTAAACCTTAAAGCTCGTAGCAGCATATTAACGAACCGCAACGCCGTTAATTGTGACGACCGCATTCGGTCCGGTCGGCTCCGGTTCGTAGGCGGAGTCGGTGTCGCTTCGTCGGCCGTACGCCGCGTTGTCGGCCAGGTGGTCGCTGTAGGGCGAGTCGTACACGTTGTCGCTGACGTGATCGTAGATGTGTCGCCCGTTGCTGTCGTGTAGCGTAGCGTAGCTCATTACTGCTGCGTTCTGGTCCTCCTTGCGTTCAGCGCCCTCTATGTTCTCCGTATTCTTCACTGGTGTTGATTTTCGACTGGAAGAGAGTTCATTTATAGTAGATGGTATTGGAATGTGTTACTTATTGAGACGATTCGAACGAGACAAGCTTTATGTGGTTGCGGAATTTTGTCACTGAGTCCTTAGGGTCTATGCAGACCAGCTCTTTATACCTACCTAACCACCAATATAAAAGCAACCACATAGTAAACACGCTATACCAACAATTAGGTTCAAGAAGAAAAGAGATACAGTGCTAAATGCCATTATATTATCAAGGCGTCATTAAAACGTATTGTCGAAAGTACATCATAGGCACACCTTACTTGTACTTATATAGTACCTAGGACTCCCAATTTAAGTACCGCGTCGCGATACTAGCTGTAAATATAGAAAAATTCAAATATGCTTATGGCACCACTGTACCATAAGCATTATTCATCTTAATCGGGAATAAAGGATCAAGACACTTACAGTATCAAATAAATAGCTCCCAGCAGCACCAGCAAGAACAGCACAACCCCGCAGCCAATCCCGACCCTCAGTGGCAGCGTGCTTGTTTCAGCCGCCTCGTTAATGGCTATCTCGCAGCTGGGCTCATCTCCGGACCAATTTCCGTCGTCCATACACTTGCGGAGGAAGGGCCCGACGCGCTGGAACTGCGGCAGGCAGTGGTACTCGATGGAGCTGCCGAAGAGAGTGGAGCCGTTCGCTATGATGACGCGACCATTGTCGATCGAGCCGGGCGAGTGGCAGTCGATGGCTGGAAGAACAGGAAGAGTTAGGTGGGCGTATTTTAATTTTTATTTATGGCCTTGATGCGTGTGATTTAAGCCTATTTAATATCCACTGATAAAAAAGCATGAAATACTTCTGTCACTGGTCACCTGAACTACAAGAGGGAGCATATATGATAACTTGCGGTCTCGATACAGTCGTTTCCATACTTTTTTTATGATTTCATATTTCTTATTTGCATGAAGACCTGTGTCCGTGTAAATTACAACACCTACAAAAATTGAGTTCTAGCGTTATACCATAGAGAAATGTGGGTTGCTGATGCACGTTGTACAAAATGGTGTGAGATGCAATTCAGTCATACTTACGGCGAAGCAGTTTTCAAGTTTACAAATTGCATTTATGTGTGACTAGGTGTACTTCGTAAACGTTTCACAATACGATATCTGTTTATTCTGTGGCGGGGACCCCCAACTAATATCCTCTATCCTCTAGCTCACACTATAGAGAGCCGGTGATAGCTATCTGTCTCTGTTACTCACGTGCACAAGATGGCGGCGTCCCGCTCCAGGCCCCTTTAGGCAGACACGTTCTGCTCTGGTTACCCTTGAGCCGGTAGCCTCGCTCACAACGGTAGTGGGCCTCGCCGCCGATGCTGCGAGTCCAGGTCTCGACATGGAGGCCGACGCCGCCCTTGATTTGTTCCGATGGGTCTGGGCAAATGATTTCTGTAGACATAAGGGTTGTGTTAGTCTAGGACAGTGGTTCGTAACCTTTAAGTGGTAACCGCTCGACGAAGTGCTGTTTGGAAGTAACAAACTTTTATGACAAATAAAGACAATAGGTTGTCAAAAAAGACCTGCCAGCCACAATAAATTTTGACTAGAATTTTCCAATTTTGGTAAACAAGACTAAATAAGTAAATACTTCGTGAAGACCAAAGTTACGCTAGTAGGCTCACCTTTGCAAACGGGAGCCTCAGAGCTCCATGTGCCGTTATCCTGACACAGTCTCCGAGATACGCCGTCCAGTATCCAGTGGTCGTCGCACTCGTAAAGGGCCGTAGCACCGTAGTATGTCGCGTTCGTGGCTAGTGTCACCTTGCCGTTCTCCATACGGCCGGGGTTGCCGCAGTCCACATCTGAAGGAAGAAAGTAGTTAGGGCTGATAAACTAAAATAAAGGTTTTCAGGGCTACGTAGTGGTGCGTGCGTTCCGTGACTCTAGGTTATAGTGAAACTATCAGGCCAATTAGAACGTACGAACATACGACCATTCTTGACACAACCTTTCTGCTATAAAATACTTACATTGACATCTCGGCGTGGATCCGCTCCACTGTCCACTATCTTCACAAGTGGATAGGCTTTCTCCAACAACCTTAAAAAAATAAAGGATATTTTATTGCTTTTTTGACATTCAGATTTTATTCATTAATACTTATAAATTGCTCTGATAATTAGACTAAGATTATATTCGTGTAATATGACGATTGTATTCATTAATTGATAAAGTTTCTCACCTTGTACCCCCTCTCGCAGCGGTACTTGACCAGCGCACCGATGCGGTAGGTGTTGCCGTTGCCCGCGCTCACGGAGGTGGAGGTTCGAATCATGGTGCGGCCGTGCATCCGGTCGTTGCCCGTTACTGATACGATGCTGTTCTCGGCCACTATTGGCTCCGGGCAGCGGATTTCTGTGGACAACGTTTAGATTAAAAGTTATTCTAAAAACTTAATAACGTTGGTAATTTTATTATCTTGTAGTCCAGAATCTCATCAGCATCTCTCTCTTGAAAAATCATAAAAGGACGAAAAACCACAGACAAAACCAAAAAGATCATTGGTGTTGATACTTATTACGTATTGACCAATGCATTATTGAATTAGTTGGGTGGTGGCTTGGTACACAATTTTATAGCTGCCTTCTGCTTGGTAAAATGTTTGGTAGTGCTGTCTCTCTCTCTAACTACACTAGTTCTCACCTTCACACCTGGGCGACGCGTCGCTCCACTGGTGGTCCGGGCCGCACTCGCGACGCACAGGCCCCGCGAGGCGGTAGTTCGTGGTGCAAGAGTACTGTATGACGCTGCCGAGGTGGGTGGTGCCGTTCAGCAGCTCGGCCGCTCCGTACGGCAATGGCGGCAGCTTGCCGCAGTCCACATCTGTTCAAATATGGACATGAAAATTAAAAAATTGTGTAATGTGCTATGTGACGTTATCTATGAAAAGGGATCTTATTGTCGATGGCGCTTCCGCCGTTATAAACGATGCTCCGATACAAATACAATGCGGCGTAATCACCATCGACAATAAGGTCCCTTTTCATAGATAATGCCACATATATTTCTTATAAACTGTATCATTGGACAACGGGACAAAATAACATCACCAAATAGTAGATCCACCCTTATAGGTATTTATCTTCAAATCACTTTATCAAAGTTGCAATTCATTGAAATGGTTGTCCTAACTATCTACTGTAGGAATAACTTCTCCGTTGGGGCCCAACATTTCCTGAGTAAAATATTAAAATAATAATTTAACAAAGAAATAAATATCCATTAAATTCACAATAAAAAAAGCTAAGAAAAAAATATATAAAAAGTATTTTTTTTAATAAGTTATAGTCTCGTAAACACATCTTGTCAGTAAGTAATAAAGAAAACTATACTCATCTCTTTCTTTTGGGTGCTAGAACTAGCGTAAGACAGTATTCACTCTATCTATGTTTGAAATGAGACTATATCATCTCCACCAAACTTCTGAAATTATTTATGTGAAAATTATACTTAAACTTATTCCAGGTTACTAAGCGCCCATAATATTATGTCTAATTATGATTAGATACTACTTATTTATTTTAACCGGGTCCATGGTTTTATTTGTTGCCGCTGAAATGTTAGGCAGTTTTGTGGCCGCAACCGCCAAAACATAATTTTATGTCGAAACTTGCCGAAACCAAAACTTCGGTTCAACACTAGTGCTAACAAAATTTTCTAACGTCAACTTAATATAACTAAAGTGACCGCGGTACAGATCCGCACAGTATTAGCTGTCAAATTCAAAGGTTGAATTCGAATAAATTAAACTTTGATACTGCTAAAAAGACCCTTTATTTCCACTTTCCAAATAGCCATTAAGTAACAGGGAAAAAGTGGCATGTCAACTCAAAGAGCTAATAGCATTATCTCTGTACATATGGAGCGCGGAATTGTTATTGGCCACATGTGTAGTCAGCTGCATAGAAAAGTTACCGCCTGCATAGAAATTTGTATGCAGGGGGTACCTTTTCTCTGCATGTGGCCAATAACCTAGGTATCTCTAAGCTGGCTAATCCTATCAAGTTTATAAGATTACCTACCCCATGAACCTAAAATCATTTGAGCGTGAAATCTGCCAGTCAACGCCTGCGGCGACGGCCATGTTTTACTTTACATGGCAACAGAAACGTTATTATAACTTCCATTGTAAAAACAACCTTAGGTATGCGTCTCAAGGTTCAATTTATTTGTTACTCGATATTCATAGGACGGAGGTACGTCGGAAGGTCGCTACAGGTAACTTAATTAAAAAATTGGGTTTTGGTGTTATTCCTGGGAATTCGACAAGAATTATATAAGAGGCAACTTGTAATACTACCATAATACCTATATAAATTTGTTTCATAGTTCTACAGAACAAATTTAATCATAAGAAGTGTTAATCCTATACGTTACAAATACAAATCCTCTTTATTGCATCCACTCAAAATAACATTTACAGAGAGACATAGGTGACAGGGGTGACAACAGTTGGTCTGTTCTATGGAATAATTAAAAACGGAAATATCACTTAGTCCTACGACGTCACAGTTATACGAAGCAAATGGGAATCACTCATTTAACCCCCGAGTGAGACTCTTGAAATATCAAAGGCCTGTACTTTCGTTCCAGAAGTTTTTGACTTTTCATATAATAAGTATGTGCTTGTAATTTAATATTTTTATGATACGGGAATAAAGGGGTTTAAACTATTGTTAGTCATAAATTACAATAGACATAAAACGGTAAATGTAAGTGTCTGCTAAAAACAAAGAAAAAAACATACATATTAAAAAACTTACTAACAACTTAAACTAAAGATAAAAAATTTGGCCCAAATCGCCGTCAATGGGCAGGGTGCCTAGAAGGCTGGCCATATTTCCCC
This sequence comes from Cydia pomonella, assembly GCF_033807575.1. Classification (NCBI taxonomy): domain Eukaryota; kingdom Metazoa; phylum Arthropoda; class Insecta; order Lepidoptera; family Tortricidae; genus Cydia; species Cydia pomonella. Next base: position 5,729,245 of record NC_084703.1, on the reverse strand, counting down.
GCTGTATGGCGATACTTATACGCTGTGCGAAATAGTGGCCAGCCCTCTGGTCGCCCGAGGCCTCTATTAGGCGCGCCGACAAATCTTTTAAAAGCCGACGCGCACTTGGCCCCCATGGCCCCAAGGTTTCAACGCCAAACGCCGCAAACATGTAGCTGCTTCCTAGTGCTGAATATTTGGGGCGCTTGAGGCTTTCGGCCGAGGATGCCGCAGCGCCAGCGGTAACTTTGGTGCTCGGGACATGGGACGGTGCCAGGGTATCAACGCATGTACCGTCCCAAACTAGCGGCCGACCCATGTTCCAAGGCACCAGTGTCATTCCGTCGGGTCGCTTGCCATCGTCCCTGGCTAGACCGCTGGGCTCAAATACTGCCGGCACTCTGGCACTAACAAGGTCCCGTCGGATAACATCATTGATACTGGCGTGGCGGGGGATTCTTCCAGCGCTTTGGACGCACGAGAGGCCATGGTGGCCTAGGATGTCCACCATGGCGCCGCATTGACAGCGATGTGGTTGGTTAGTTGATGCCCCTAAACGTAGGCTAGCTGCCAGGCGGAAGGTAGTGTCATCCAAAAAAGTGCCAATATTTGGAGAGGGTAATGCCTGCAGCCACAGACCCGACTCCCACTCCGCAGTCGCAAGGAGACGAGCTCGGTCTGTCGAACTAGTTGACGGATCTAAAAGGTTTTTCCGTACTAGTTGACAGAGAGGCACGTCCCATTGCTTCTGCGAGCAAGGATTGGCAGGCGGATCCGTGTTGGTCAGGTTATAGACAAAACGTTCTTAAATAAATACATAATTCTTATAATTCCTGAAAATAAATGTCCGACGCATTTGAAATATGTATGTCGCGAGTAGATGGGCAGTAACTAACACTCGCACTTGGATGACTCGCCCGACCACTTTGCATCCGGCTGGCGCACGAGGCTCCAGTCACCCACCAGTGGGGGCCCGGCCTCGCAGTGGAAGTCGATGGTGGAGTGCACGTTGTAGTGGTAGGCCTCCATGTAACCCACAAGTATATGGGCAGTAACTTACACTCGCACTTGGGCGACTCGCCCGACCACTCGCCGTCCTGCTGGCATACGAGGCTCCGCTCGCCCACCAGCAGGTGCCCGGCCTCGCAGTGGAAGTCGATGGTGGAGTGCACGTTGTAGTCGTAGGCCTCCATGTAGCCGCCCGCCGGGACTTCGGGGTCCGCGCACGTTATCACTGGGGACAAAAAAAAAAAACACATTCAATTTCACAGTAATTGTGTCTTCATCATATTTTTCAAACAGCTTGCGTACGGTAACAGATATCATCTCCATACAATTTATAACTAAAGCAAAATCACATCTGTCATCGTACCCAAGCTGTTTGAAAAATACTATAATATTACTCGCCCGCAATGACACAGTGGTATTCGAAAGTACGGTTAGCACAAGAGTATTTACAACCATGGTGTTTTTATTATAACAATGCATTCATTAGTAAATCAACACTATCTTGCCTAATGGGAATGTATACAAGTATATAATACTAATTTATTTTGTTCAACGTGCACGACTATTTGCCGTGAGGGCGCCGCAGGGGGGATGTTCCCACTAGTTACCAAAGTGAGTTGCTCTAGTTACCACTGGTGATAACTTGGCGGTAACTAGAAGGAATACACAGGGGTTTTTGCAAAGAACGCTCCGTACATCGAGCCTCGGCCGACTATTTACCATGAGGTGGGTACTCACGCTCGCAGGCGGGTATTTCTTCTAACGCCGCGGAGCCGTACGTGGTGATTCCGTTGAGCAGCCGGAACCAACCCTACGGCGCCTCGTATAGAAGCGCACTTCAACCGACTATTCACCATAAAGCGGGTACTCACGCTCGCAAGTGGGTATGTCGTGGCTCCACTTGCCGTCCCGGTTGCACTGCAGTGTATCCGCGCCCTGCAGCCAGTAGTCCGGCTCGCACGCGAACGCCGCCACGGAGCCGTACGTGGTGGTCCCGTTGAGCAGCCGGAAGGAGCCAGCGTGGATCTGCGCGGGAGTGCCGCAGTCGACGTACTTGCAGGAAGGCGGCGTGCCCGACCACGAACCGCCGAGGGTGCACGTCACGCTCTGTCAAACGAGAATTTAATTCACTTCGGAGACCTTCTTACATGATATTAGTGATATTAATAAATTAATATAAGGTCGAGAAAAAGCATAGAGCCAATTCATAGATTTGCTGTACTTGAAATTATCTGAGATGATTTTTTTGCCGCAAACCCTAACCTGTTAAACAAAAGGCATTGTTTCTTTTGTGCACCGCTTTAGCTACCTACCTAATTCCTCATCCGCCGGTTTTCGGCGAAAAGGTCAAAGCCCATTTAAACATCATTTGACTTTACTGTGCTCTAAAATTGCTTGTTTTCATTTCATGTTGCGTTTAATCAGAGTATTAATTACCGCAAAAACTATTCCCGACGTTACCGATTTCGTTATACACATTTAAGGGGTAGAAAGCCGGTAGAATTTTTTGAACCGCAGGTCTTTCAAATTGTGTTTCGTAACCCAACGCGGGATTGCCGCATACGTGATGAACACCATGCCCAGGGGACTAATATCAGGGTCATTTTTCGTATTTCGTATTTTATTAGCTTTATTTTTATTTTTATGTTTCCTGCACGTTTTATATTACACTTCTTCGTAAAGTAAATATAGTAATAAATAAAGAACTAAGAGCAGATCAATTTTAAGCTCATTATAATATAATAGTTATGGGGTAGGTAAATAAATATGCCGATTGCTGAGCAACTATTCGTTGAATGTTGTCAATTTTGTAGCATTTTTTAAACGCTCGTAATTATTATTGAAAATAAACCCCGTGTGGCGCTAGCGGATGAAAAACCTGAATGAAATGATATAAAAATATTTCCCTAATTTTACTATTCCCCGAGGAAAAAATTTACTACGTTTGCCACGTGAAATAGACGCCCGCTATCCTCTTAACGCGAAATTCAAATGTTTACACCGACTCACTTTTCATCAACATCCACTGTTAACCTGACCACCATTTATTTACCAATGCGTCAACGCGTTGTTCCATTAACTTTACTGACATCGGCTTTTCAGCGAGCATTCAGAACCGCCTGGGGCTGATATATTAATTAGAGGTGCCACGAATTGTGGTTTTGGCCGAATACCGAATACTCGGCTACACACTCGGCCGAAGCGCTGAATATTCGGTAAACTTTGTGTGCATTTATTATGAAAACAGATCTCCTACTAAACAATGTTTGCCAAAATTTTCGTCATGTTGCTCACTAGTCGAGTCAAGCTATTCTAGCCTATGATAAAAATAAAATTATTAGCAAGCAACAAATGCTCAAAAAAGTTCTTCTTATAAAAGAAAATATATTTAATACATATAAAACTTAAATTGTAAAAAAGTCTTCATATGTAGGTAAAATAAGTATTCGGTATTCGGCCGAATAACACGCAATATTCGAACAAATGTTCGGCAAAGTGGCCGAATAGGCCGAATATCGAATAGTTGCCGAATATTCGTGGTGCATCTCTAATATTAATTAAGCGGGGAAAGCAGATCAATCCGGGCTGCAATTAATATGTGTGAGTGAACAAAACCGCAGATTAGAAGGTCAATGCACCGGCACTATGCCTGCTCCCATAATTCTGCTCTGTCCCCTATATAGTTGCTATACACGAGAATATCTAGTTAGCAGAGTGATCAATAGTGCGTAACGCTACGCACACCTACCACATATACATGCTACCTACTAGGATACCCACCTAATAACTAGGTGTATTGAACTCACACGTGTAAATAAATTAATAAAGAGCTATGCTCTCGGTAGATCTTCCGTGCCTCCTGGAACCACCAGAGCTGTCTCGAACAGACAACAAACGGCCCGACGGGCTGACGCTGGTTCCCTGGTAGAGAGGGCTTATATGGGATGCAACCTGTGTGAGTACATTTTGCTGCATCCCATGTAGGACACACTACTGCTAAGTCGGCAGGCTCAACGGCAAAGACTGCCGCCAAAAGCAAGCGCCTGAAATACTCTGCCTTGGAAGCCACCTACGACTTCGTGCCCGTCGTCGTCGAGACAGCCGGGCCCTGGGGGCGGGAGGCGCGTGAGCTCTTCCGAGAGCTTGGCAAGCGACTCAGGGAGAAAGGAAATGACCCCCGTTCAGAGTCTTGGCTCGTCCAACAGATCTCCATAGCCATATTCATATTCATATTCGTTTATTTGTATTAATTATACATTGTCAGTGTTACATTTTTATTAGGTACATAGGTGCAAGATACACAGAGGCAACGCTGCTAGCGTGATGGGGACCTTTGGACCCGGCGTGGCTGGGAAGGGGTTTTAGTTTTAAGGTATATAGTTAATCTAATTATTATATATTTTTTGTGAAATAAAACTAATATTATTAAAATTATTAGTTTGATTATTAAATAATTGATAAATATTATAGGACATTCTTACACAAATTGACTAAGCCCCACAGTAAGCTCAAAAAGGCTTGTGTTGTGAGTACTCAGACAACGATATATAGAATATATAAATCATACACACTTATGTCTCAGGAACAAATATCTGTATCATCACACAAATAAATACCCGTACTGGATTTGAAGCCAGGGCCATCGACTTCATAGGCTGGGTCACTACCGACTAGGCCAGATCGGCAATATATATCCCCATAATAAAAGGGCATTTTCACATTTTGAGTTATTTCTACTCTTTATTGATTAAACAATTTACGAAGTTACCTATATGTACTTTCGTAATCTTTTTACTATGAAGCATCTGTGTAGTCTGTGATATTCCACGACTTCCCTAATTGTATTTGTGCAGGCATATATATCTACACAGGTAGGAATTAGTCCCCCTATCTAATTTAAAGCTTCCCCTTCCCTTTCCCCTACATGGAAAGACAGGCTAGACGGAAGGGTGCTTTGACGCCGAAGGACCTCTGTAAGGGGGTTGGGGGACGTAATTTAAGGTACAGTAGGTTTAGTCAGCAGCGTTTTTTCAGCGAAAAATCGTGGCGCTTTTTTTGATCACAATAACGTTGGCAAAATATGAATAGCAATTTAGAGGCTTTTCTGTAGTACCTTCATTGGTGCGAAACCTAATTAAACAAGTTAACCTCGATAAAAAAAAAACACAAATATGGGTCTGAACGCCCCATTTGAAGAATTTGCGAATACGCAAATTACAATTATAAAACAACGTTATCCGCTATCCCGGGCACACACTTGCTCACGCTGACGCTCAGTCACGATTATTTATATTTATTTCTGTGAGAGTGAGAGAAGAACCAGAAGCCTCGGCGCCTTAAATCAGTTGTGTCCGCGGGCGAATGTTAATGTTAATAGCTAAGTGTAGAGTCAAATTTGATCCGACATGTCTGTCCAGTCTAGCTAATTCCAACCATACATTACCCAGACAAATCTGCCAGAGATCTGACGGATAAATTTATTACAGCCATCCGTCCGATAAACATTATACTTGAGAGCTTAAGCAAAGCTACATACATAAATTTTTCCTACTACCTAGCGAAAACCACACAGACAAAATTGAATGAGAGTCGTATTTGAAAATCAATATAGTAAAATAATCAATAAATGAAATACAGATCGAGTAGCGTACGATATTACCGACGGCGAGTTTTTTTTTTTCTGCATAAATTTCAACAGTTCAATTTGTCTAGCGATCGCCTATGTTTATGTCAAAAAATCGTACGCAAACCTGGTATGTAAATAGGCCTTAAGCCTGCTTAATATGGTAAGGTAACAGAACTTGAATCCTATCAAATGGAATTAACCTCAACCTCGAACGAACGATTTTTGAACTGCGTCGGCCATTGCGAGGTTTGGACAGAATTACGATGCAAACTCGGATGTAAGGAGAGCCTTTAAGGGCGGTTTATTATATTAATAACGCCATGAAAGGGTAGTTGATTTAATTCATTCATCTTTGATAGATTTTTACAATATGCAGGATGAGTATGAGCTCATAATCGAATTATATAGCGGTCGTTACGGTTATGGACACGGATAGGCGGAATTAAGCCAATACACTAGCATAAGGTCTCAGTCCCCGTCTAATTGTGTCAAATAAATAAATATTATAGGACATTATTACACAAATTGACTAAGTCCCACAGTAAGCTCAATAAGGCTTGAGTTGAGGGTACTTAGACAACGATATATATAATATATAAATATTTATAAATACTTAAATACATAAAAAACACCCATGACTCAGGAACAAATATCCATGCTCATCACACGAATAAAAGCCCTTACCCGGATTTGAACCCGGGACCAGCGGCTTCATAGGCAGGGTCACTACCCACTAGGCCAGATCGGTCGTCGAAGGTGTTAGGACTTGGAGATCGCGAGTCACTTTATTAAAGTCGCGTTCTGGTTCCACGGGCTTAGATTACCACGGAAAAAGTGAGAAATTAACCATGATATGTAAATCAGTGGCATTCTCATCGGCAACTACCTACCAATGATTTTAAACCGTTCAGTGCTAAGGGACTAACATGACAATATTTCTTTTTTCCTAAGGGGCCTAACCAAGATGTCATCGACAAACGCCAAATAAATGCTACGAAAAGACACTTGATTTTTTTCCATACATTATTTAAATTAAAGTACGGATAGGTCCACAGAGACCACCAACTGTTTGAAAGTAAATTCCTATGAGAAATGAAATCCTCAAAGGGTTGTTCCGTTTATAATCGCGGACCAATTCAGATCCTTTCATGGACTGCTTTGATCATTTATACTGTACTCACCGGCTGCCCAAACAGTATGAATCCATTCTGACAGCTGTATGTCGCAAGCGAGCCCGCCTTGTGTCCCCCGACCGTCACTACAGCCCCAGACACGGGCGGGGGTTCTGGGCACCAGTCGAACAGGCATTTCGGGGCGGATCCTGTCCACAGGCCTTCATCGCCGCAGACCCTTTCCACGTCTCCGACGAGAGTATAGTTCTCGCGGCAGGAGTAGGTGGCGCGCGCGCCGTGCGTGGTCCGTTCGTCAGTAAGCGTAACTTCGCCATCTTGGATTGAAGGTAGCCCGCCGCAGTTCACGTCTGAAACCAAAAATAAACTATGAAATCGCATCAGGAAAAAGTATAACGAATGTGACATGCGCTAAATAACTGGATTTGGGGGAAACAGGAATTGACATTATGAAATGTTGTAAATGGTTTTTTACGTGTTTCTAAGCGAACTTGTCTCTCCTCCTCTGTTTTTTGCAGATTTATAACAAATAATGTAAGTATATGTACGGTCACGCTCCGATATTGTTGAGCCATTTAGGGTTCTAGCTAAATTGGTTATTCAATACTTACGATATGGAATGTTCAATTTAGCTGGAATCCTAAATGGCTGAACAATCAAGGAGCGTGACTGTACATGCAAACTAGTTGGTAGCTTGACAATATGTTCTCTAAGATGCTCACTGAGGAGTACGAGTACCTATATTGGAGCGCCTAAGTTATTCACAAACATCTTTATAAGACCTCTATTTTTAAGGGGATAAAGTGCTTTGTTGTGTTCAGATATTTTTAAACACCTTGGCAGCTTCGATTTATCAAATGGTGACTGTACCTACGACTCGTTTCTGTAAAATTATATTGTTTCTATACATACATATATTTCAATTTGGATTCCACTTAAGCCTAATAAACATTTTTTTTAAGTTACATATTTCCTTAACTTTTTAATTCTCTGAACTGAATGTTGCTGCGTTGGTTTTCCAAGTACATAGTTAATTTACACAAGCTCATAAACTTGTGTGTATTTTTGTGTGCATTTTTTGTTTTTATAAATCCAATATTCCTAAAAATATTTGGCTGTACTTTGATTTGACTGAGAATGGATTCGTGAAATAAAAAAACAACAAATATGTTTGTGGCAACTGGCATTTTTGATTCCAGGATATCCGATATACTCGACTTCCAATTCCATGCGGATGTATAACAAAAAAAAACACGTCAATTGCGAGTTCGTTTACTTCGCGCACCAAGGGTTCCGTACAAACTTTCAATTTTCTCATGTACTTAACTATAATCACGAAAGACTTTTGACCAGAAGTATACTAAGCATATTTGTGTACAGCGCCATCTATGGGCAAATTGGTTTGGTTTTTGGTTTTACAATGATAATTCTTTATCATTTGAACCGATTTCAATATTCTTTGTTTTTATTTGAAAAAAGGTGTCTTCAGTGTAATCTCATAGGAATTTCAAGTATAATAAACATCCGCAAAACGGATTGAATTGTAAATTAAATTATAAAAGGGTTTTTGTTAACTAAAAAAACGTTATAAAAGATAGAGGTCTGATTTTATTTTTCCTGTAATTTTTATGATAATGTTATTATTATGTAAAATATTCATAAATTTTCATTGAAAAACTTCGGAGATAAGAGGGGGGCAGGGGGGGGGGAAGGTATTTTATTTTCATATTTTCATTCATAAGTCATTTTTTATTCTATATGAAAAAATAAAATAAAAAATCGTTTTGTAATGTTCATTTCAGCTCTTTCAAATGATACCCCACTTGACCTAGTAACTAGACTGAATTTTTGCCCCCTGTTTATATTGGGCATTTTCCATAATTAATATAAACAAAATAAAAAAAAATACACTTCCAATAAAGAATAACGGATTAGCGTTGTTCATTACTATTCCAAATTTCAAATCGATAGCTTAAGTACTTCTCGAAATATTTAGCAATGTGACAGCAGACAGAAAGACCGAGTCCGTACCATAAGGGTTTCTTTTGTACCTTTCTGGTACGGAACCCTAAAAAATGACTGGTGAAAAACGAAACTCAATCTGATGGACTAGGCAGTATCTGATATTTTTTACGCTAAATAAAGAGAGAGCATAATAAAGAGTTTTTGAGTTCATTATTAAAATTACATTATATTTTAAAATTAAATTATATACATTACATAAAATCAGAAATATAATTGCTAAGTTGTGGAGTGTTATCCATGTATCTCATTTATAAATAAAATATCAAACAAATATCAAACATTTATTCAGCAAATAGGCCACAGGGGCACTTTTACATGTCCATATCATGTATAACAAAAAAAATATAATGTCCATAGTGTCGCGTAGTACTCATAGTAAAAGCTTTTCTTAGTTTAAGGCTATGTCGATCTATGTAAGATTGTCCCCAGATTGTCTGTGTAAAATTTTAGCCGAGGTATACAACAGCTGAATTATGTACGTAACATCGTATTCATACTTTTTAAGAGATATTAAAATTTCTCAATTCGATGTAGATGATTTTTTTATTTACTGTTACCTATTTCAAAACTTCGTAATTTCTCAAGCAATTTGGAAATTCATTTTATTGTTAGAAACTATATCCTCGTGCCGCCCACCATTTAAAATTATAGCTGTATTTTCATTGAATTGTATCTCATTTGTACCAAAATTTCACAAGACAAAAGAAATGCTAATATGTTTGTTTTAATAATGGTTGAAATTCCACTGAAGATTCCAAAAAGACATCATGAAGAAACGGTGAGATTAGTTTAAGAAGAAGAAGAACAGGACCTCCAAGGAGGGAGTACCTCGAATCATTAACCGATTTAAATCGTTTTTTAATAAGACTCCGATAACTTCCGTCAGAGGAGCAGCGGATAAATTAAAAATATCAAAACCGTCCGACGCCAGATTGAAAGAGAAACGATCTAGATTTAAAAGCATACAGGTATGCACCAAACTGCTTCTAGACATATAAAGGACAAAGAGGAACGTGCCAAAAGAGAGTCGAAAAGTTTATAAAAGTTATCTGGCGAACAATACTCAACGATTTATTGAGGATTGTTGTACCTATATGTTCCGGCAAACCCCATCAATGATGTTCAGCCTCATCATTCATTAATTACCATTTAGTCATATAGATGTGACTTAGGACCAAAAAATTGTATGATAAGCCAATTTTTTTAAGAAACATTTTATATGGCCAAGGAGTGGCTGCAAAATCGTGAAAACCCGTAATGTAACGGGCCGCGAATAAACTAAGAAAATATTTTTTTAAGATGTTGTGGGGGCAAAATCGGTTTCAACCTAATAATTGTATTAACTTCCTTACAGCTATATGTTTATTTATTTAATCTTTATAGCACAAAAGAAAACCTTATAGTATAAAAAGCTGACTTAATGCCATGAGGCATTCTCTACCAGTCAACCTTTAGGCAAAGCAGAGATTGTAGGCGGTGCTACTTAACAACATCAACCAAATATAATACAATAACATACCATACATACTTAATACAAACATTTTATATGGCCAAATAATAAATAAAAATTGTTATAAGTAATATAAGTATGTATAACTTATATTACTTATAACAATGTTTACCTTACATTACATATTTTGAAAATAAAGTGTCTTTACTTCTGGGACAGTCCAGTACTACCTATCGGAATGGTACAGGTATTCTTCCCTTTCCGATTTCTACATTACGATTCCGATAGTACTAGTATCTACTCATAACAAAAGCCTTACTGAGATGTGAGACAAGGTCGTTCTAAATAAAATGGTCCTAATAATTATGTATTTATTATCTTCAAAGTCAGTCGGCACCAGCTTCACAGAAAAGGCTTTTCATCGCAAGAAACTAATTAACCAGACGTTTCTTTCAAGTATTTTCAATTGCTTTACGCCTTTGAGGAAACGCATTTCTTTAATTAAATGCAATCTGAATGGCAAACAGTTATTCCTCAACATTACACATTTTATATCAAGTCCAGTCACGAGAAGAAAGTTCTGAAATATATCTATACACGCCCTTAATTGTAAAGGCGATTGAGTGCTTTTGAGCACTTTGCCGCTTTGATATATCTGACGGCGACTATATATACCTTGTTAGGTATTATATATTGACAATAAAAACTATAAAAATATTTTTCCCAATTCAGTTCTTTGTGGTCCTATAAATTTCTGTATAACTGTAATTAGTAATTCCGTATAATTTCCGTTAACATTAGCCCCTTTCTAAAGAGACAGAGACAGTTTGTGTATCATCTAAGACATATTCATGCTTCAAATTTGACAGCGACTAAAAATGTAAAAGTAGGCAGCTCCAGCTCAATTCATAGTATTTTTAAACACGATCGGTACAGTGACACATGTCATCTCAATACAATTTCTAACCTTTGCAAAATTTCGCAAAATTGTATTAGGTGACTCTTCTTCTTCCTCGCGTTGTCTCGGCATTTTGTATTAATTAATTAACTGAATTTTATTAGGATGACATGTTTGAAAAATACGAAAGGGACCCACTGATTACCTGTTCACCGGACGATATCGGCCTGTCAGTTATTCACAAAAACTGACAATCGCGAATAACTGACAGGCCGATATCGTCCGGCGAACTGGTAATCAGTGGGTCTCTTTATAGCTGTATAGCTTTGGTGTGGTTGCCAAAAGTTGACGTTTAACAATCAGCTACCACAAAATATCGCCGTCCAGTGCCGTTTACTTGAACTGACAAATCTCGGGCACGATATTTTTGTATTCGACTTTACATCTCGTCTGCATTCATATCTCTTTGTTTATAGCATTAACTTTTTTATTTAAAGCGTTTCCGAGAATGCACTGGATGTAATTAATTCATAGGAAAATTCTATTGTTTGGTTCAAATAAGAACTATAAATACAATTTGATGCCCCGAGTTTTAGTTTGATTTTTCGCTAAAAAGTATTAGTAAATAAAAGGCTTGTTTACTAATATTTGTTGCGTAGATTTTTGACCATAAAAATAACAAACAGACTGCCGCAAAACAAATCAATGGGAAACCAACTCGCTGAAAATAATCCCTGCCAATAATTAAACTCAGTTATCTAACGCTCAGTTTAGGGGCAAGTGATGGGGCAGTTTTGATAATCTGTAAGTCTAAGATGGTCGGCCCTTTATCATTTGTCACCATACCTGTCCCGTTCTAATAAGTATGTAAGTGCGAAAGTGACGGGCATAGTGATAAGTGATAAAAATGGAACCATGATGCCGCCGCTGAATCGATATAAAAATGTAGTTGATTTACTCATTCAATAACATATCAAAATATTAGAAGACATGAAAATGGTTTTATAATTTTAAAGAAAAAATACTGCTTCTTTGTTCACAAAATTATAAAAACTTAAACTATTCGTTTTAATAAAACGGGACTTAATCGTGTACTAAATAATCAATTACTAAATTAGGCACCTACCTAGTAAGTCGTCTCTGTACTATTCAATAATTGTCGCCCTCCTATCCGATCAAATAGATGCCATAAATGAGTTATCAAGAGCATTCACAATAGAAGAATTTTATTTTGACAAAAACTCTTTATAAGTAAATATGAATCGACTAATAACGTGAAGCAACATCACAATTTTAGCTTGCACCCAAACTGAGCGTTAGATAACGGGGTTTACTGCGAGTAATAATAAAATTACAATTGTGAAAGTAAGTCTCTCTGTTAGGTACCTCTTCGTGCTTAAACGCTGAACCGATTTAGATTTAATTGGTTTGGACATAGAGGCCTAAGGAAGGACATAGGATAGTTTTGATAAATCATCATGATCATCGTCATCATCTATATCATCCGACGAAGACGAAGTCGCCGTACTGAACCGGAGTATAGAACACGTATTTAAACATACAAATAGTAAAAAAAAAAATCTTTTTTGCTTGCATTTTGCCTAAGGAAGGATAAGGACCTTTTCTACTAAGCTAAGTAGCTAATAAAATTAAGAGGCTGTCAATACCTAAAGCGCGCACACTGTCTATTTGTATCGGAGTAAATGAGATAGCACTGTCGCATGTTACTGGGCCTGGGCAAGGGAATAATAAGAAAAATATTTAAATAAAAAAAGTGGATTATTAGTGTAATATTTTACTCAACCACGGTTTAGATATAAATGTTTTGAAATTGTGATTTTAATTGCAGACCCATAAGTCAAAACAATAAAGACATAAAACCGTTTAATTGTGAATTTAAGACCAATCTTTGCAATTATTTTCTATCGAGCCGATTTCGTTCAATCATGTATCGAGTACAACCACGGTCTTTAAAATATAATTAATATGAACATATATTTTTCTTACTTGTATAAAACAAATAGTCTTTCTTAAAAAACTGTTTAAGTAACATCAATTTCAAGGACATTGGGTGTTGACAGCCTCTTAAGGAATTATAGAAGTACACGCATAGGTATCCCCATAGTTTACTAATATGCAGAAAAAAGTTATTCAAGATGAAATGATGGTACAATCTAATTTCTAAATAAGTAGAAAAAAACAACAATCAACGAGGGGAGTGAACAGGAATCAAGTGCAGTCGCGTACCTGGGAAGGACGAAACTCTAACTATCACTTTTTATATATGCATCATTTTGACGATCGGTCTGGCCAAGTGGGTGGTGACCCTGCCTATGAAGCCAATGGTTCGAATCCCGGTAAACGTATTTATTTGTATGATGAACACAGATATTTGCTCCTGAGTCATGGATGTTTTCTATATATATGTATTTATCTATATACGTATGTATATTGTCGGCTAGTATCCATGGTACAAGCTTTGCTTAGTTTGGGGCAAGTCGATCTGTGTAAAAAAAGGTAAAAAAATCAACGACAACTACTACTAAGTGTTCTAATACTTGTATATTAATAAAATGAACAAGGTAAGCATCTTCGTGAAGGCCTGACGGAGGAAAGATACCTAAGTAAATGCTCTTTAATACAGAGGAGTTTAGTCTGTTCCTCTTGTGCATGTACGTGGAACTTTGAATACGGTTGAATTTCGAATTTGCAGTTCACATTGCTTTATGTCAGAATGGAAATTGATTATTCGAGCTCAGTGCAGCGAAACGCCGTGGTACCTTGTTGCCGGTGCCGTTTACTTCACTAATAACAAAATTGCTGAGGTCTCTCTTACCTGGAAACAAAGCTATCACAATCAACTAAAATCTAATCGAAATTGGAATTACAGATACAAAGTAAAAGTCACTAGGTAATTTTCTACATTCTTAAGGTCAGTTGCACCAATTCGTTAAAGCGTTAGCAAAATTTTATTAAATAGGAAGTTCACTACTGAGTGACGTTGTTCAGCCCGCCCCTTAAAGGTCTCAAATAACATCATCATCATCATGATGATAATCATAACATCATCATTTTGTATTCTTTTCTTTTACAGCTTTTTATTAAGACTATAGTCTAGAGAGGCTTGAATTGAGGATTTTTTCATTCTTGCCCGTTATGGGGTTAATAGTGTTTGGTGCTCCTGGCAATTAGATTTCTTCTAATGTACAGGTCGATTCACAAGAGCTGGCACGAATGGAATGAGTTAGTGAAATAATATATCTATGTGTGTATCACACTAACTAATAAAATGTTGGCTCTGACTGTAATACCGATACAGTATGGCTAAATTGGTCGGCTCTTTATCATTTGTCATCGTACAGGTACGAGCAGGAACGTGACATGTCACGTTCTAACAAGTATGTATGAAAGCGAGAAAGTGACAGACATAGTGTCAAGTGATAAAAATGGAACCATGCTGCCACCACAGGCGTCACTCATACAATAAAAGTTACGTTCATTCCATTCGTGCCAGCTTTCGTGAGTTAAAATATAACTTCGCACCGATTTTACCGACGGACTATTAAGCTACGCGAGCCATGCAAATAATCCGTGCATGCAACATATGCAAAAATCATGAATATTTTACGCCTTGCTTACACCCTAGTAAATACTTCAGTAATTATTAGTCAGGCCAAGCTAACAATGCTCAAAAAAAATTATAGAGGGAAATGCTTGAAACACAATTTTCGACTTCGTAACTTTGTTTAAAAAGTCCAAATAAAGTTATGGAGTCAAAAATTGTATTGCATGTTACGCTACCTAATGACAAACATATAAAATAATTATCAGCAATTTCACCATTGTCATGTACATATAAGATGTAAAAGTCTACGGAAAAATCACGACTTTAAGTACGACTAAATGGGCAGAGTCGGTGAGCATTTCACATTTCTACGGCCGCAAGCCGGTCGGCTCCTCGCGGACGCGACCGGCTCCGGATGGACGTCATGGCTTCTGTCATACATATAATATATGGGTAGGTACATTGAAAACGCGCTCCGGCACGGCCCAGTTCCAGCCAGTCGGTGGGAATCGTATATTAGCTTGATAATTTTATTGATAGCTATAATAGATGTGGTCACTGGTTTGTCAAACGTCTACATTTGACAACCAGAGTTACCGCATAATGTATTGAATTTCTGATATGCCGTCGAAATTACCAAAATTGTTAAATTTCCACATGGATAATTTTCGAGAACTTATCACATTTTTGTACGGGTATCAAAAATGTCCATTTCCAAAATTAAAGTTTTCTTTGTTTCCTCCCTGTAAAATACTTCAGAAATATCCGGGAATTTTTCTAGCATTTTGTAAATTTTCCGCAACTTGCACATCTGTATACGGAACGTCAAATGCGAAGCAAGAATTAGTCTAAGACTTTTCACATTGTACTCTGGCAAACCCACTTTGTCAGTAGAATAAGGCGCAAATTTCAAATTTTCTATGGACCACAACCCTTCGCGCCCACATTTTAAAATTTGCCGCCTTTTCTACTGACGGGAATGATTTGCACGACTATACAATCACAGATTTGATTCGGAGTAATACTTACATTTACAATTCGGAGCTGCACCCGACCAGAATCCGTCCTTCTTGCACTCCCTAGTCTTGTCTCCCACCAGCATGTGGCCCTCAGGGCAGCGATACGCGATGGAGGCGCCCACCTTATAGCTGTCTCCCTCTATCGTGGTGTTCAGCAGCTTGTCCGGGCTGCCGCAAGACGGAGGCACTGGAAAAACGGTTACGTTTAAAATTTCGAACTCGCTTTCGCTATTTGAAATCGCATGCTGAACATAATTAAAATGAATTTAAACCTAAAAATAAAGCGGCACTTTCGCTGACGCCGCAAAATTTCGAACAAAAAGGTTACATTTATAACAACGGTTTCTGATTGATAAACTAATAGACATACCAAGTAGAATTAGAATTAATAACGACACTTTTATTACCAGCTTCACTAAGTATAAAAATTACGCTGATAGGCCCGATCAAAAATCATATGGCACTCAAATTTATTGGATATACGAGTAGATAGTACTCGTAATTAAAAAAGCAAACAACAGCGCCTGAGTGAAAATTGGAGAATACTCAAATAAACCTAACTAAATGAGTTAAATACCTAATATTTTATACTCGAAACTTACAAAAACAATAGGCTTTTATTTAAATTGTGTTTATTCGCTTAGCAAGTGCAAGTACTTATAGAGAAACCATATTATTACCATAACAAGCATGTTGTTACAAAGATGTGCTCCATTTAGATGTATTCGCTTTGCATACAATTATTCGTTACCAACAACAGAAAACCGATGATGAGGCTTTCTCGAGTGCAGCCTACAATCGGTATTGGATATGATCACATCAGTATAGCGCGGCAAGGACTGACAGATGAGCATCGCGGCAATGGCGGCCGTAGGGGAGTTTCCCAAGTTATGTCTGTTTTTATTGTATTAAATCCTCTATTTGATGATGATTGGTGTATTTAGTTTAACACAACTAACTAAAATAAGTAAAGAAGACTAACTAGCACTACATAGAAACAACTAGTAACTCAGGAGCTATAATATTAGTGATGATAAATAAATGCCCTTACCGGGATTCGAACCCGGGACCTCCGGCTGCGTAGGGTCTCTACCGCTAGACTAGGAGGTAGATTTTATCATTTACAATATTAGTCATCATCAGCCTCGCGCTGTTCCGGCATTTTGTCACGGCTCATGGTAGCCTGGGGTCCGCCTGGCAACTAATACAGAAAATTGGCGTAGGCACTAGTTTTTACGAAAGCGACTGCCATCTGACCTTCCCCCAGAAGGTAGGTAAACTAGGCCTTTTAGCGATTAGTCCGGTTTCCTCACGATGTTTTCCTGCACCGAAAAGCGACTGGTAAATTCAAATGATGTTTCGTACATAAGTTCCGTAAAACTTATTGGTACGAGCCGGGGTTTGAACCCGCGACCTCCGGATTGCAAATCGCACGCTCTTACCGCTAGGCCACCAACGCTCTATTTACAATTAGTATCGACCGAATAATATGTGACAGTGCACATCAAAAGGGACCTTATAGCTGTCGGCGCTTATGTCATTATTAGCGGCGCGCCAATACTAACGCGGCACTACGCGACGTAAGCGCCGACCGCCATAAAGTCCCTTTTGATATGGACTCTCACACATGGATGCAAGACTTAGCCCAATTTACACGGCGCGTGAACTTGCATGCAATATTCGATACGTTATCCCAACAGAGTCCAGAGTATGTACAATGAATTCAGTCGTTAGACCAAATACCAATGTAACAAATTTCGCATGCAAGTATTTGATCCGTCTAAATACGGCCTTATTTACCCACGTTCAAGTGGCATCTTGAAGACGCAGGCATCTCACAAAGTGATGTAATAGATAGCAAATACTACCGCTTCGAAGAATATGAGAGCTGAGACCAAAGGGTTACACATTTTATAATTGTATAATTAAGTATCTACGATCAAAGAGCTCTTAGCAAACAAGGTAATTTCTAAAGAAAAAGTGTTCTTGATGTAGATGTTTTATTAGGTCTCTATTAGAGTTTTATATATGCACAGATCGAAAAATTTCAAAACTGCCTGTCAAATATCAAAAATGCGACGAAAATCGGAATGATGTCCAGTGTCGAAGTATTAAATGTAAAACAAATATGATTGAGTAAATTGTTTGCTTTTGTAACATTATATTCCAAAATATCTACCGTTTCTCCTGAATATAACTTTTTATGTTTTCCAGTCAGCTAACTACGTTTTGGTACATTAAGCCGGCGGTCGCTGTGAAGCTCAAAAGTGGTCACGTTTTTTCATTTGTAGTCTGCCTCGTTAACACTCATGGAATGTTCACGTGATGGTTTCCATTTTGTACACCTTCAATCAATTTTATTATCTTTAAGCGTAAGCATTAGTCTATGATAAAGTATTGGGATTGGGTACGCGGTAACTCTGCCAAAATAGTTTTAGCCCAAAATTCAGTTAGTTATGTACCTTAAACATTTACGATTTTTCCGGATACTCGCGAATCCCTTTGTTACATTACAACATTGAAATATTATTACTACGTATAGAACTGGCACAGAGTATCAGTATTTTGCGCCTTGAGTTGTTGTTTTGACAACAAACCTTAGAAGCGGAGCCGGAGCGTGAATCTCGCGACCTAAACGAGCATATGAATTTTACGGCGCTTATGACGTTTGGTCGCGTGGTATGTACAGCTGTACCTGCGATAATTTCATTGTTGGCTATGGCTTCTCTATAACAATAATAACTCAATGCATTACAAGCGAGTTAAAGTGAATACTTGAGTTGGAGAATGGAGCTTACTTAGGCAGGGTGCTCAAAACAAGCTGCACTTAGCTGTAATATAACAGGAATGCCTTCAACGATACGTCACACAGAATTGTTAGGTACAGGTCATATAGTTGTTCTCGAGAACGTTTTCCGTTTACTATGGGGAATGTTCTCGTGCAAGTCTCCAGCTTTAGATTCGAAACCCGATTCACATTAAACAACTTGTAACGGTTTTGATCTTATTTTGAAACGACCTTGAAGATAGCTCACGTTGATTGGTCCGTGCGAAAAGAAGTGAACGTCGTGCGCGAGGTGCGCGCCAATCACCACGTTCCACGTTCCAGAAACCAGTTCAAAATCAGAACACATTCTGAAATTAGAAGATCTCTGTATTTGAAGATTTTTCCGTAAAATGATTACTTTAGACTCTAGAGCTTATTCACACGACATTTCAGATATGTATAATGGCGATGTATTGTTGACAACAACTGTACGATGCTGTACCTTCTTGTATTCAATTACGTGATACTTTAAAATTTATTGCCAATACAAAGTCTGGCCTGTGTTGATCTTAGAAATGAGCTTTGTTACTTCGACCTGACAATAATGCTGTAATTGGAAAGAAGTAAATAGAAACGCGTAATACTTGTACCACAAGGACAACTAGTTAAGGTCATTGGGGTAAATTCAAAACTAATGAAAATGAAATGAAAATTGAATGTATCTACTAAACAACACGCACTTTTTACTGTAGAAGCAGTAAACAAGATGCCTTAGTACATGTGGTAGTGATGTAAGTCTTGCCTCTGAAGTGCTTTTGGTTTAGCAAATATTTTGACGACCGGTCTGGCCTAGTGGGTAGTGACTCTGCCTATGACGCCTATGGTCCCGGGTTCAAATCCTGGTAAGGGCATTTATTCGTGTGATGAGCACGGATATTTGTTCCTGAGTCATGGGTGTTTTCTATGTATTTAAGTATTTATAAATATTTATATATTATATATATCGTTGTCTAAGTACTCTCAACACAAGCCTTATTGAGTTTACTGTGGGACAGCCAATTTGTGTAGTAATGTCCTATAATATTTATAATATTAATTATAAAAGATGTTAGCTATTTTCAAAATTTCCCCGATTTGGAAGTTATCCCAATGCACCTTACATGTTATTTATAACAAACATAGTAAAACTCGTCTTATAAATTATAATAAAAACTTGGCTTGAGCAGGACATTCGCATTGCATCTATATGATACATATTAAAGTTAACAGCATACTCGTAGGTACATTCGCTTACAGCTATCAAAAATGTTCAATGGAAACTTTAAGACCTAAAATCTATTTATTTCGCGCTAAAAGTAGTTCAATACGAGCATAGCTTACAACATTTAGCTCACGTATTCTATCATTTGAAATTTACCAGTCGCTTTTCGGTGAAGGAAAACATCGCGAGGAAACCCAGGCCTATAGTTACTCTGTGTTGGAAAGTTAGATGGCAGTCGCTTTCGTCAAAGTGCCTACACCAATTCTTGGCCAAGCCGACCCTAGGCTCTCATGAGCCGTGGTAACAAGGCGGGATAACGCGAGGAAGATTAATTAAAACCGAATTGAAAAAGCTTTTTAATTCTGATTTTGGTTAAAAATACCCAGGAGGTATGTACCTAGTTGTTGTACACTCACTGTACTGGCAAATCGAGTACAAGTAGTCCAAATTGTACCCCACGTCGTTCCACAGCCATGCGCGCCCGCCATCAGGACCTCATCGCGTTCTGTTCGCCGTTCGTCAAGATTAAATCCAGATACACTTACTCGTATAACACAGTCACACTTACTTGACCTGACCTATATGCCATCGCGTAGCACATTCGCGTGAGGCGCAAACGCATAAAACGTTCGATATGTACCTAGAGAGACACTCACTGTACTGGCAAATCCAGTGCAAGTAGTCCAGGTTGCAGCCCACGTCGTTCCACAGCCACGCGCGCCCGCCATCCAGGACCACGCAGTTCTGTTCCCCATTGTAGTTGTTCGGTTGGTCTTTGCCCCATGCCGGCTTGGATACCACTTCGCCTGTGAATAAATAATAAGCTTCAAAAATCTGTTACCAGTGAAAATAGTTGGACAAAACGTGTAAATGGTTATTTATTCACTTTTTCCTTCTTAAATAATTTTTTTGCACAGTGAAAGTAAGAAAAAAAAGGTTTTGGAATGTGCAATTTGAGTTTTTTTTATAATACCCCACTTGACCTAGTCACTAGACTTTGAAATTTTGCCCCCTCTTCATATTATATTTTCCATAAATAATTAAAAATAATAATTAATTATTGATTGATTATATGTTAATAGTGGGTTTATAAATTTACCATATGTAACTAAATAAAATCTCCACATTGTGCCTACACACTGGCACACAAATACAATTAAACTAGCCTAACTAGATTAAATATATTTTACATTATTTTAATATCGAAAGAATTCTAATATTTAAGTTTTTAAGCGATTGTTGTAGTTATTGATAATAAATTATTTGACAACATGCATGATGCACGAAATAAAGCACCTGATATTTTTTAGGAAAACCTAGTCCGCAGTTATTTTCGGAAACAATTTCTATTTATTAAACCCGAAAGAACTTTAAAGAGTAGGCAGCCTGATCGTGACGTCACTGTTCTGTATTTCATAGAATTTCCATAGTGGCTAATCGTTCTGATAGTTCGAAAAAAGAAACCGATTCGATTACGTAGTCAACCCTATTCCAAGAAATGAATTCTATTGAAATTGGCTTCAGTGCTCACAAATATCTTATCACGACTCCTGATCAAATATTGCCAACGGCTTGAGCGAGCTTTGAGTGGCAATTCCACAAATTATATAACAGCATTAACAGGGAGTTTCACGAAAAGCTAATTTTATATAAGTACAGTTCTTGTAAAGGCTCCGCGTACTAGAACCGTTTATATCTATTATGCTTATAATAATACAATAATACATTTCAATACTATATACATTTCAAATGCGTATTTATTTATTTATTTATAGTATATCCGACGACCGGTTTGGCCTAGTGGGTAGTGACCCTGCTTACGAAGCTTATGGTCCCGGGTTCAAATCCTGGTAAGGGCATGTATTTGTGTGATGAGCATGGATATTTGTTCCTGAGTCATGGGTGTTTTCTATGTATTTAAGGAATTTATAAATATTTATATATTATATATATCGTTGTCTAAGTACCCTCAACACAAGCCTTATTGAGCTTACTGTGGGACTTAGTCAATTTGTGTAATAATGTCCTATAATATTTATTTATTTATTATTTATATATATCCCTCAGTTCGGTGTGCCGTAAGGCATAGGCCTCCAACGGTCTCCATTGGGCTCTGTCTGCAGCAACCCTCATCCAGTATGGCCCCAGAGTCAGACGAATGTCATCTATCCATCTTGTAATTGGATATGCTTGCTTTCTAGTACAGCCTCTAGGGCACCATAGAGTAACCTGTTTGCTGTTGGTATACTTATAGAGTTCCTTAATGAAAATGCATGTTTGTTTTGTCTAAAATAAAATATGTATTTATTTTTATTTCACGACCTGTCTGGCCTAGTGGGTAGCCCTGCCTATGAAGCCGATAGTTCCGGGTTCAAATCCTGGTAAGGGCATTTATTTGAGTGATGAGCACAAGCATTCCTGAGTCATGGGTGTTTTCTATGTATTTCAGTATTTCTATTTCAGTATTTGTATTATATATATATATATATATCGTTGTCTAAGTATCCACACCACAATCGTTATTGACCTTACTCTGGGACTTAGTCAATTTGTGTAATAATGCCCTGTAATACTTATTTATTTATTGCGTAAAATTTAAATAAATATATGACTGACACGGTTTGCATGATTTCATTTAAATCAATGGTAGTTACTAGCAATTTTTTCACATAAAAGTGAAAAAATTGCTTTAGTCGCCATTTACAGTTGAAATATACGAACGCGAAATATTTATCCAGAATGTAAAATAATGGATAGATAGAATTCCACAAATAATAAAATGCTTTTATACAGAATTCCAGGTAGAATACAGTAATATTTTACAGTTTGTAATGCACTGAACTGAAAAGGTTCTCGGAATGTTACATAATCATTATACGAGATAAAATGTAAGAAATGAACGGCTTCGAGTTTTATACTCGTAGAATATAATAATATGTATTTATTCAGGACGCTTGAACAACAAAAAAATTACAAAAACATGGGTTAAAACGTCACTGAAGTGATTTCCACTCAGCTTGGTATCAACATACCTTTTGAATACAGCTCGATCTTCCTTGGAAGCCCTTCCAAAAAACGCGACATATATTATATAGCTATAGAAATGAGATTAAACATGTTTTTTTTTAATGAATATATAGAGTAGTAGTGTTTTATTAAACCAAATAAAGAGTGTTATATGTAAAAAAATAGCTAAAGCCCCGTTGCATGTACAAAGACAAAAATGCATTAAATTTCAATTATATTGGCAACTATTCGTGTTGAATATTCTTAAAAAATTAAATTATAAATGGGCGAGTTTTATCAAACTTCTCAGCAAGGTAAGTAAATAATGAGTCTGAAAACCTCACGTCATATTACAAATTTTAAATGGGGACATCTAACCGAATAGTTAACCACTTTGGAATAATATTGTCCATTTCAAATTGATTTTTCATAAAAATGTAAAAACACTAGTTATCAATATCATTCATAGGTAGTCATTTTCAAAGTATTTATAATTTATTAACTATTAACTATTCACAACTACGGGTCCCCATTGGTAGAACGATCACAATTGTCACAAACCTTCCTAACCAATTGACTTCTAGCACCTTTAAAAAACATTTGGGAATGAAAAAAACGAGGTTGCTATGTCATAGCATGCTGCTCACATTACTCACAAACTACACACAATAAGAGGGCCTTAGCAAAGTCTTTTACGACTTGTCTGCGTATGATAACTATGACGCGGATCCTGACCGAATTTTAGTATATTTTTCTTTTATTTCGAGAACGATTTTTCTTGCCTATACAGCACACCGACCGTCACATACATATGAAAGACCAGGAACTGGAGACTCACCATCAACCCACTTCCAAGTCCTCGACGTGAGCCCAGGTTCCTTCTGCGCGCCGATCCACACCAGCTGGGTCTTCAGTTGCGCCTTGCGCCGCTCCAACTCCTGGATAAGGAAGCTGGACGTTGCTCCCTGTAACAAAAATGGCGGTAAGTAAATATTATATATATATGGATTATTTATTAGTGAGTAAAAATTCTAGGGTTAACGGCTGAAAAATATGAAGCTGTGTGGTAATGCTTTGTGGTCACTAAGAACTACTTTGCTACGCTGTGAGCGTCTCGCCTAATCATGGCTGCAGCCATGCAGTTCCTATCTGGCAGCCGTGTACCTAAGTCGTCGTCCCCGTTCGTATGACACTACCGCCTCGTACGAGTATCAAGAATGCTTTGCTATGCTGTAGGAGTCTCGCTGCACTGTGGTTCCTACCTGGAATCCGTGTATGAGGCCCCCGTCGTGCATCTTGCATTGCCGTCTTACCTCTCCTCGTACTGTGGCTGCCTCGCCACAAAGTTCTTACCTGGAACCCGTGTATGAGATCCCCGCCGTGCGTCTGGCATTGCCGTCTCGCCTCGTCGAAGCTGCCGCCCCGGGCCACATTGAACTCGTAGCAGTTGCGGGAGAACGCGGCCAGCTCCACGTCGTCTGGCAGGCCGACGGGCGCGCAGCGGTCGTTTGAGAATTCTACAAATGAATGAAGTTGTTTAGTTTTGGTCAGAAAATTGTAGGAGTCTGATAACAGCTAACAATAACAGGAAGCTGTCTGGTGGTTGTGAGAGATGATTAGTGTTTATTAAATTGTCAGATGACAAGCGAAACTCACTTAGGTGCGCACGGCCAGCAAAGAACTCACATAGGTGCGAAGCGTGAAACTGCAGACTGAACTCACCTTCTGTGGTAAAGACTTCAACTTCGCACAGCGAGAGCGACCCCTCCACCCCCACCAGCTGCAGGAACACGTGCTGGCCGACCAGCGGGCGCGCGCAGGTGAACGTCTTCGTTACTCCCTCGTCTGAAAATCGACCACCATTATCATACATTCATTACCACACCGTGTTCAGTAAGTGGAGGGTTACACACGTTAAACCTAAAGTATACAACGGATCAAGGAGGACCTAAATTTACCTATCTTAAAGAGCTACCGATCTGATGCCGGTGTACGAATATTAATGGTTTCGGAGCAGCGACGGAATATTAGAGGATGCTCTCAATACATTTTTGACATCGGAAAACGGTCCGTTACACTACCAATTATTCCTTCTCTATAAATGTACCCCGCCTGCAGCTTTGAATATTACCATATTACCCAATGGACAATAGAGGTCTATCTATATATACGCGGCATAAGACGTTGTCATCAAGCTCACTTGCGGCACAATATATGTGGGGTAATTTTGAGCTGTAGTCATACATCTATTCTATACTTTTTTAGTTCATTGTTACCAAAATAAAAAACCGGCAACCGGTTCACATCTTACGTAATTTTTAGATAAATGGATAAAAATCTAAAATTCATAGTGGAGAAATAACGACATCTGCATACGATTGTGAAAAAAAAACAGCGTACAATGTCAAATGCAGGTCGTACTGCTCGTTTATTTATCAGTTCTAGACATGTGCCATTTTTATGTAATCTAAAAACTAAAATAGTGTTTAAGATATAAGTACCTAGTCGTGTCATCCACAATGACGAGCAGATTTGTCAAACTTAACCTTTAAGAACACATGACAATACTAGTCAACGCACACGTCGTCGTGGGTATCCTGCCTTTTCACCGAAAATTGTATTGCCGAATTTCACTTGCCAACCAAATTTTCGCAGACGTTTCATTTGGCCGAATAGCTTTTACCAAATAATTATATCGCAACCATTTCATTTCCTATTTTTGAATGTAGTTTTGAAATGAAAGAGTAACTTCAATTGTATGAAGTGAAAATCTTTATTTCAGGCAACTAGTGGCCCACAGGTGGCCCACCTTAAAATTAACATACATATTATAAAAAATATATTTTAAAACTAAAGACTACATATACACTGAAATAAATGTTTGTGCACAACAGTAACAGAATACTTTGTTACTATTTTCGAACTATGTGTTACCAGTTACAAAATAGGTTTTAGGATATTGAACAAAATTTATTTGTTTATTTTATTAGCTACTTAAGTTCAGTTTTTTTTATTATTAAATGAGTTTGGCTTTAAACCGCCTAAGTATATTTACATAATACATTAAAAGGACCATTTGTACGTTCGAGAGTCAGTCAACTAACTCGGAATTCAGCGTTCATATAGTACTGTTTAACCCTGTATAAACGGTAAATAAGGAATAGTAGGTATACCTACCTTTTTCATAATTAGGTACATACTTATAATTATGTGCCCTATGGCAGGTCGTATAATATCACGTCACGTGTCATAACTCCCTTTAAATTTTTGTTTTTTGAAGTGAAAACTTCTTTAGCGGCGCTGTGCACTTTTTGTGATGGAGAAAAAATGTTAAACTCGCGACAGGTCACGTAACCAACAGATTCGACAGAAGATTGAAAATTTGTAAGACGGACACGTGACCTGATCGAAAAACTGTTACAATTAAATAATTGTAATATTTCTGAAGTGTTAAATTTTTAATGTAATACAAAATGGTCATGTTTGTGTACGATAGCGAAATAAATGAATATTGTATTTTACCACATAAATGATGTACTATCTATATATATTTTCTACTGATAATTAAAGCAATTCGTGCAGAATTTTCCTTAACCATTCCAAAATATCAAAAATGCACAACGTTAATGTTCAAGTTTTCACTTCTGCCGGCACTCCCGGAGTGCAACCCAATCACTTGGTTGTCCGTTCGTCCGTCCTGTCCGTCTGTCTATCTATCAAGACCCCTCGGAAATGCGTGGTGGTACGGAATTGATTTTAACCATATACCTTGAAGTTGTGAATAAATTATTAAACTTCTAAGTTACGTAAAGAAGATACGGGCGTTTATGCCACAAATAACGCATATTTCGACCCTCTCGAAAGGGAAGGCAAGTAATATCGTCTTACGCTAGAAAGTACAGGGAAAAAACTGAAAACTATAATTTGTAATAAATAAAAATAACTTATAACTTGTACGGAACCCTCGGTGGGCGAGTCTGATTCGAACTTGTCTTTTTTTCTCAAAGTTATACGTCGCTCATTCATACAATTATAAAAACGTGCCAGGCAGCAGCCACATGTTCAACTGCGCAAATGGGAAAATATAATCAATAGCGACATTCCAGGAAATCCTTGTAAAATCATTTCAGTTCGACATCGTTCCGTGTAAGCGAAACCAGTGACATGTGGTTAATTGAACCGTAAATAAAAGCAGTTGCAATATTCTAGGTTACATATTACTTAGTCTGTAGAAGTGATATGATAGCAGTTTAGAAAATGCTATTCATCAGACATATTTGCAGAAATTGTATGTCTTAACAAGAAGGAGTAGAATTTAGAAAATAACTAAGAAAAGGTTTAATTAATTAATATAATTAGATATTAGCAGGGGACGAAACTGCTCCTTTTGTACATTCTCGGCTCCGTTCGGCTAAGTATCTAATTTTATTCAGCATTAGACTTCAAGCTGTCCTGCAAATACCTAATAGGTACCCCTCAATAAATCACTCAAATAGCAATTTAATGTTAATTCCTTGCATACATTTTTACGACCAGTTTTAACAATGTAAAAAACAGGCGGTAATAATGCATAAATTATATAACCATTGCCCACATAGCAAAACATTTTACATAATTCGTTCTGCACAGTCAAAATATACAGTATTTGAACTAATTTGAAGGCGACTTTTGCAAAGTGCAGTCTCGTAGTAATAACAATTGAGGTAGACGGCGCTGTAAGGCGTCATAGATTTTGTGGTATAGTCAATATGGAGAAGGCCGATATATAAAAATTATTGATGTGAAAACTGTCATAGGGCAAGAAACAGCATACCTACGTTGTTTAGATACAAGTCAAAAAGGAAGGGCTTTGCTCCTGCTCTATTAACTTGCTGTAATGTGTACAGAAGCAAGAGTTAAAAGCGACAAACGAGCTTGTTGACGGTCTTCCCTTATTTACTGGCTTTTATTGATTGATAAATAAGCGCTTATTTAACGCTATTGTAAAGTAATAACAGATTTAAAAAAAACTGAGGCTGTTATGCTATAACGTAATTAAACAAAACTATCATAAGTCTTTAACACAAATTTACCTTATTAGAAATAGGAAAAAAAAATACATTTGTGTAACGCCGCAACTTAAGTATAATATAATATAAAAAACATCGAACTCTAAAGTGGGACCCGAACTCAGTATAATGCCGCAGGAATCCGTGGCACCGGTTTTCAGTGGGGACCTCACTTAAAACTAAGAGTTAGTGGCGACGCGTACGCCTACGACACGCAGAAGAACAGACATTTAAAATTAACACACAATATAAAAACATACTAAACATATTTGCTACAAGTTAATATTCTGGTTTTATTTTAATATCTTATCTGCGACTTAGCTACGCGTTACAGGCGCTGGTTAAATAGTCCAAGAGCTGTTGCGAAATAACCTATAAGATACTCCATAACAGGCTCCAGTGGACTTGACAGGATGTAATGTTATGACATGAGTACAAAACGAAATTGCAGACAATGACACCTGACATCGAGCGTTGTTGAATTTTTTCTCCAGAACTTAATAGCTAATAATACGTACGGAGAGGGCGCCTTCTTAAAGTGGTAAAGTAGATTTTACAAAATAGACCAGAGGCCGCTGGGATCCCGCCGGCTCGTCTCGGCAGCTGCATAATACTAACTGTTTTAAAAACTAAAATTTGATTAATGTGAGAGTTTCTTTTTTTCCTCGCAAGTGTGTTGAAAAACGTCGTATGAAATGTAACGGGTGTGCATTGGTCATTATATACCTACATCGACTTTCTTATAACGCGCTCGCTTTCAGCTCGCACATTATTACCTCGTGTGTGCCAACGTATCACACTTGTATCAAATGTTAGTACAGTCATGTCTGAAAATATCGATACGAAAAATGTGTCAAAAATATGTATACACTACCTTAATATATGGGCCATTAAGTCGTGTATACATATTGTTGGCACTTTTATTTGTATCGATATTTTCCGACGTGCCCGTACATTGTGATACAAGTGTATTGCACTTAACTGGCAAACAGGCGTTCAGAAAAGAGGGTAATGATATTATTTAGTTCTTGCTTTTGAAATACTAATTCGTTTTATTTCCTTTATTCCGCTAATGTCTTATTTTAATTGGCTATTACTGATTCCGCTGTAATTTAATTTGTTAATTAATCATCGTTATCTCAAAACTTTGAATAAAATTAAATCATTAGAATGAGGCGTGCGTGGGTTTTATTTTCTTAGAGTATTTACGTTTTTATTTTGTCATCTACCTATTTCATTACTAAGTAACTTCAAGAATAAATAAACAAATCTGAAATAAATTGGCATCCTTGAATCCTTTTCAGGGTTCCGTACTAGAAACTCTTATAGTTTCGTTCGCCATGTCCGTTCGTCCGTCTGTCCCTTAGCTCTAGTGAAAATTCTTTAGGGTACCTTACATTAAAGAGAATTGATTGTAATAGAGAGATAAAGTCTATGAAAAAAACGTGTCCCTTAGTTTGACATCCAAAATAGATGGCGCTGTGCTGCGCCATATGTTTTGCGGTGACTAAATTGTCAAACGTCAACTTTTGATACTCAGAGTTACCGCTAAATGTATGGATCTGTACAGCGCCATCTCGTTTACTTGTTAAATAGCAGTCTTAGATTTTACGCATTTTACTCAATCAAGGTAAGCGGTCATTGTAGCTCTAGAGTAGTCACATGCGCGTGGCCAAGCCTTAATCAACACTAGCGACCCGTCCGGCTTACAAGGAAGGGTACCCAACTGTCCGACTCCGATTTGATTCGTTTTGATATATGTTATAGAGTAGCCTAAAATAACGGACACGTATTTTTTTTAGCTGCCCAAACTCAACCTATTGGGAGAAATTGTCCTCCAAAGTACTAAAAAGTTACTAAATCTTCTAACTCCTATAACTCCTATCACTCCTAAACTTGAGTTTAAGCAGATATAACAAAACACGTGTACATTATTTTTTCCTGCTCTCAAACATATACTCAAACAAGCCATTAACTAGCAAGTTGCTTGAGCATCACTTTCTATAGGAGTTAGAAGATTTAGTAACTTTTTAGTACTTTGGAGGACAATTTCTCCCAATAGGTTGAGTTTGGGCAGCTAAAAAAAATACGTGCCCGTTATTTTAGACTACTCTATAACAAATATCAAAATGAATCAAATCGGAGTCGGACAGTTGGGTACCCTTCCTTGTTAGTATGGGTCACACAAAACCTTAACAAATTATACACCTAAACCTAAACCTTCCTCAAGAATCACTGTACTGATAGGTGAAAACCGCATGGAAACCCGTTCATTAGTTTTTGAGTATCGCGAATATACACACATAGAGACAGACAGACGCGGCAGGGGACTTTGTTTTATAAGGTCAAAGAGACTTAAGAAGACCAAGAGTGCTCACTCCATACAACGGTTTTGTTACCAAAAAAACTATTATTTTCATAGTCTATAGCGTCAAGTAGCGGAACTCTCAGTATTTCTACTCGACCATAGATGTCGCGACAAACAAATAGTGTAATGCTCAACAATTTTCAGCTAATATTATAACCAGAGTAAGCGTAGGAGTTGAAAGTAAAGTTCCGGTTACTCTGGTTGTAATATTAGCGGAAAATTGTGGAGCATTAGACTTTTTGTTATTAGTGATGTACGACCCTTTTTGCTTTAAGATGGGGTGTTAAGCCAGGAAATTAGAAGAAAACAAAAGATATGGCGTGTCACGCGAAACTTGCACCTAAATATGGCCGTCGCGTGGCGCGTGGGTTTTTACATTTTATCTCAATTACTCTAAAAAAACCGGCGAAGTGCGAGTCGGACTCGCGCACCGAGGGTTCCGTACAAACCTGTAGGTATATATTATTATATGATATAACTAAAAATTTACTTTTTTCACAAATTTTTCCTTTATCTGTGCTATAAGACGTTGCTTCGTACCAAATTTCAGGATTCTGAGTTCACGTGAAGTATCCTGTAGGTTTTGATTCCCTTACGACTCTTAAGAGTATCGAAAATTTGCGGAAATTTGCGGCATAAACGGCTGTATCTTTTGATTGCGTTGGCTTAGAAGTTTGATTTTTTCACAGCTCCAAGGGACAGCAGACTTGAGTATTTGATATAAATTGCAGCTTGATACCTCCACGCGTTCCTGAGGAAAAGGGTCTTGACAGACAGACGGACGGACGGACGATAAGGGTTTCGTTTTTTCCTTTCGAGGTGCGGAACCCTAAAAATTCTTCCATTAAAAATTTTGCTTGTCAGATCTCTCGGCTATATCACTAGCCTTTTGTACTAGAATTATATTGCAAATGGTACAGAAAAAATAACTAAAAAATAAGTTATTTGTGGTTATACCGGCAATAGAAATACATCATCTGTGAAAATTGTAACTGTCTGTCTATCACCGTTCATGAGATACAGCCTGGTGACAGACAGACAGACAGACAGTGGAGTCTTAGTAATAGGGTCCCGTTTTTACCTTTTGGCTACGGAACCCTAAAAAATTTAGATTT
Source organism: Cydia pomonella (assembly GCF_033807575.1). NCBI lineage: Eukaryota > Metazoa > Arthropoda > Insecta > Lepidoptera > Tortricidae > Cydia > Cydia pomonella. Next base: position 5,697,979 of record NC_084703.1, on the reverse strand, counting down.
TATCTGAAATGTGCGTCACAACAGCAAATACAAAGATTCCCAGCGTTCACATTCCACTTTCCTCGTTATGGCTCTGTGGGAAGTAAATCAATTGACAATCGTAGAAAAGGTTTAGAAAGCGAGCGTGGCTTTCGTTTTACGGTTCAACATTTCCCGTAATTAACTAATCATGCAGACTCTTTTTATCTTCAAGGGTCAGAATGTAACAGGTGTAGCTTAAGGTCTTACGCATCATCAACTATTACAACGAAAGGGGACGACATGCAAACGTAGTCCCCATTTTCCTCCGTGGATATTAATATTACAGTACATACGGTGCTACTTTGCCGCACGCGTGCGGGAATGAGCAATGTCGAAACTTTATGTACTGTAAAACGTTGTACGATACACGTGCGAATAGGTAATTCGCAACTCGTGTCGATACGAATGGTGTGTTTGGTGAGCGAATTTCCTATTTTATGCACTTGTATCGTAAATAACTATTACAGTACATATGGTGCTACTGCCGCCCTAGTTCGGTAATTTGCACTATACGCGCGTATGTCGAAAATTTAAAGGGCACGGTACGGATCTACGGTTTAGCGAGGTCCTACTGTAGTCAATAAACAGTGTGGACTGTAGTAATAAAAAACTCTTAGGTCAATAAGCTGTTGTAAACGCCGAGTCCCTAAATAGCACATTGATTAGTGTAACAGCAGTGGCATATAAACCTAATTTAATCTGGGACTGACCTAGCATTCCCTTGGGAATCTTGCACAAATCGCTCCCTAATTTAAAAAAAAGTTGCCAGAGCAATTTTTTTATAGAAATCGATGCCAATTACCCAGAGAAAGAAAATTTCTGTTTTCATCACCGACAGCGCTTTTGTTTCAATAGTCATCCCAATACAGTATATTATATAACTTCGTATAAGTTAATGTCTAAGAAAAAACGTGACTCGAAAACTCAAGAAAAATGTATGCTCGAATAGATGGCGATACCGTTTGATATTTAACACGTATCAGTGAAAAAACATGAGTCAAATAGCCATATGTCATAAAAGTTTAAGTCGTGTGTCGAAAGATGGCAGTATATTTTGGTTTGTACAAAATTTACTTTGACAATACGCCTCTAAACTGAATTCTCTTTGGTCATACCAACCAAAGAGACAATAAACTAATTCTAACAAACACAACCCGAATAAGATTGCGTTGTTTATCAGAGTTTAATGGCCACTTCCCATCTGATTATTCTCAATTTTGAAGACATCTTATGCAAAAGGTGACGAACAACACTTCCACACTTTGAACCTTCAAAATCTGCGCAAAGTTAACTTACATACGAGTCTTCTTCTTCTTCCTCGCGTTGTCCCGGCATTTGCCACGGCTCATGGGAGCCTGGGGTCCGCTTGACAACTAATCCCAAGATTTGGCGTAGGCACTAGTTTTTACGAAAGCGACTGCCATCAGACCTTCCAACCCAGAGGATAAACTAGGCCTTGTTGGGATTAGTCCGGTTTCCTCACGATGTTTTCCTTCACCGAAAAGCGACTGGTAAATATCAAATGATATTTCGTACATAAGTTCCGAAAAACTCATTGGTACGAGCCGGGGTTTGAACCCGCGACCTCCGGATTGCAAGTCGCACGCTCTTACCGCTAGGCCACCAGCGCTTATACATATACATACATATTAACTTACATACGAGTAATAAAATAAAATAAAATAAAAATAAAAATATCACACAGCCATTGTTAGAGAGAGCATGGGAACCCGTGTGACATAGTTGCTATAGTACCCTACAGTCAAAACCAGTATAAACAAGACCCTCGAATAGGAACATATACTATGGACCTAGAGGTCAGACTACTGGATAATTGAGACTGATGGTAACATCTCAGCTTTCAATCCGATTGACTGATCCATATCAGTGTTGAGTAAGAGCGAAAGAAAATGGTGTAAGTGGGGCTTATTGTGAACCAAAGACTTATAGTAGGTGTAAAGTGTAAGAAAAAGTGCCGCCGAGCTTGACAGTTAAGACATAACCCTGCCGCAAAAAGCCATACTATATATTAGGAGAATTCAAGAGTTAGGACTGTTAGGAGCGACAAACAAACTATATACAAAATTTTGTGAGCGTCAGGATGACAGGACCATGATAGTTATTTAACTACTTTCCTACATATTTGGTACATGACATCAATCGTACCTCTCGTTATATTATAAATAGATATAATTTAGCAGCGCAGGGCAGAGCCGATTTTGTAAAGTATGGAAAGTCCTTGCGCCGCACCGTGCATAGCTAAAGGATGTTCCATACTTTACAAAATCTACTCTGCCCTGCGCTGTGTGGAATTGTGTTCTAAGTGACATTGTTATTGTAAAACAGCGACGGAATATAGCAGTGTTTTTATACCAGACTAACTTGAGTACATAATTATTTCTAAAAATAGGCAGTCATGGTTTGTCGTAGGCGGCACTATTACCAGAGCCTCAAGCTAGTATACAAACAAACCCGGTAAAAATCAATAACTAAGTCCGAATAGTGGATCATTACTATCAGTACAGTCATTGAGGAAAATCGTCGTACAAAAAAATTAAGTTTCATATTTTCTGGATGAGATGGGAGTAGATTTTGAGAAGTAAAACTACTATTGAAATAATGGGCATGATGCTAAATTAACTTAATTACACATTTTTTGTATGTTTATAAGAATTTCTGCTTGGAAACAAAACTAAGCCATTATTCATGATCATGTTTTTTTAAGTTCCAATATTATTTAAGTAAATATTCACAATTTTGAATAAATATTAAATAATGCAGTTCGATCGATAATCGAGTTTGGAAGTTTGAAATACATATATGTATACTCACAGACGCATCGTTTCTATTCCCGTATTCAATAGGTTTTCTACTTGTACTAGTTAATAATTGTTATTTTATCGTTAATTGTGAATAAATAACGAATGGAAAATACCTGAAGAGTAAAATATTTCTACCGAATCCAGAGAGAATTTTATTGTTCTAATGATGTCTGATGAAATGATTGTTTTCCACTTTAGAAAAGGAACAAAGATTTAAATTTATTGTCAAATTCCGAAAATACCTTGGTTTGTATAAAAAAAAACTATGATGACATGAAGTAGAATCGGACTAAGGTATATCTGTATATGCAGACTTTACCTACATGTTAGAAAGAGCTAAAATACCTACTACATGTACATACAACTACTTGTAAATACCTACTTGTCTCAGTGAAAATCAATATGAAAACATTAGGGAACTCATACTATCGTAACTATGATAATGTATACGTATTAATTGGCAAAGAAATCAAATTAATTGAGGGTACCTAAGCTTTTGATAGAATAAAATTCATCCAACTCCAAGCCATAGTTGTGCCTTCATATCAAAGAAATAGCTAATTCTTTAAATCAGTAAAGGTTTGTACGCTCTATATTACACAGAGTAAATGTTATATTTTCACCATTCTCAATAGCGGTCTACCAATGGATTTCACCACACTTTTAAGACCACGCATTACCCTCATTTCACTGTAAATATAGGGCGATGAAAAGCACGCCTTTGTTTGTAATCTTACTTTTCAGGTGCTTTATTTTAGGTGGTCTTATGAAATAGGTGTTGGGTGGTTAGGGATAGTATGAGTAAGAATAGTAAGATATATTTAACCTAGTTTTGTGATATTAAAATAATATGAACATGAATGTATGACGGTCGTAAACACAGCTATGTAACGCACATACCTAGTTATGTAAAAAAGGAGGCGACAAGCTTACACTTACTAGCAAAAAGTATTGTTTGCGGCACCGCGATATAATACATTCGGTAGAGATATCCTAAACTTACTACCTTACCTATGTCCTTCTAATCTGCAGGAAAACAGGAAGATTTGAGAAGATTAGTGTGGGAATGCCGCCTGGACAGTAGCAGCCCAGCCCTGCAGCTCCAACCTCAGAGAATTGGGCTGAATGCACGCGACACGTGATCGACAGCCCGCCTGTTTCCAGCCGAGCGTTCATACACTATATCTGCTTCTAGTTACGTAAAATATAGCACTATCAGCAATAAAAACGGAAGACTGATCATATAAAATTAACCGTTTTCATTTATCTTGATTGGGATTGTTTCACAATTAGGAAACAAAAAATATATTGCATTAGGGGCATTTCACAAAAGGTCTACTTTGTCGAGGTCGTGACGCGTATGGCAGCTTTAATAACCTTCAAATCTGTATTACAATTGTTGAATTTAAAGCTGTCAAACATTAAGATACCAAATATCGGCTTCTTAGCTTTATCAGAAGTTTTAAATAAATGGCGTCACGCAGTGGCGGCTTTAACCATCGCGAGGCCCCGGGCGGCCCTTGTAGAAATCTGCTCTGCGAGGCCCTTGCAAACATGTGATCGGGTTGATGCGAGGCCCTCGTTAACGCGAGGCCCCGGGTGACTGCCCTGCTCGCCACCCCCTAAGGCCGCCACTGGCGTCACGCACCCATCTGGAATATGCCTTTAATCGAAGTTAAAAACATATTTCAAACCAAAAACTTCGCACAGATATATTGGCACCAAAATAACACATCCAACTCTGGTTTATGATCTCTATATGCGCCAATTGTTATAAATGAATAACTGCCAATACCATTCCAGTAATGATTTCGAGTAACAAACAATCCCCACTCCTGAAAACCAATATTTTTTGTGGAAACGTCCTCTTATTCCATTACAAAACGCCTGTTGCCTGTATGCCAAATATACTACACACATGTTGGAAAAAAGACGTACGTGCCATTATATTCATATGAATATAAAACTTTACGTTTTATCGCGGCATGGTGCAATTGCGGCACTCACGACGTCCGAAATAGAATATAGTTCGGACGGCGCGTTCAACAAGTGCCCTGAGAGACGTCGGCTATTGATGAGTTAACGCGGTCTGTAGTTTTAAAATGTATATAATGTATTTGTAATATGTGTCTTGTAGCCTGATTTAAATGTAAAATTAATAAATATAGCGATGTGACGCCTGACAATATTGATGTATGTTTACGGATATTCGTACTTAAATAATGGAGGTTTTCTATTTATCTAAGTATATAATTATACCTATCTATTAAATACATCGTCGTTTAGCATCCACAACACAAACATTACTGAATGTCAGGCCAATTCGAACAATATAATGTGATACTGATCTAACATGGATCTGACACATTCCAATATGAGACGGTTCCAATCTCCTTTTTTTATACTGCGTCGGTGGCAAAGAAGCATACGGTCCTTTGGAGGACCTGCTGAATTATGCATTATGTAAACCTTCAACCAAAAATGTCACTTTTGACACCGACAGATCAGCATCAGATTAGTATCATATTGGAATGAGATACTCGAATTGGCCTGTTTGTCAAAAATTGTCCCATATTACATTTTTATTACTAAATAACTCACCGATGGTACCAGGGAACCAGGCGCAGAGAGGGTTCCTCTGCAGGTCCGAGCTGCTGTTGCCCACTCTGATCTCCAGATCTTGCAGCGGTTGGTGACCTGAAAGGAGAGAAAAGGATTAACGTCACTTTCATTATGTATGTTTCATTATTACAAATTCTAATCCGACAAACAGTCTTGAGTACAGATTTGTTTGTATCTATGTAAAAATTTCTCAGAAATTTAAGGAAAATTACACAAGAAATAAAGGAAACTTTTATAATGGAAATGGAAAAATCCACGGAGTAAAAATCGACGGCAGAGCAGTAAGTATAAGTAGATAATATTATGCCAGTTTTGATTATTGTCTCGAAAGAGGTTCGTTACAGGTTATTTATTCGCTATTTTTCCGACCATATAGGAACGTATCTTATTTAATTTTATATTATTAAACTTTGTAATTTATAGGAAAAATCGGTCTTAGAAATTGATGTAGGTAAAGGTTACCAGTCTTCTTTCGCAGGAATAAGAGTATACATACGGCCCTAGTTTCTAAAACGTTTAAAATAATTTAAGCTTTTAATAAAAAAAAAAATGTGAGGGCGTACGAAAGGCGCGGGGGCACAGAGCGGGTGAGCGGGTTAACGGAAGCACGTGCCCGCTACAATGGCCCCCGCGCGCGTAGGTTCGTGCACACGCGTCAGCTAGCCGACGCTCTTAGATGAAAGTCCCGGGCAAGAAGATACGAAAGTTTTTATCTATATATCTATCAAACAACAACAGATAGTGAAGGTCAAAGTGACGAAATATATCACAAGCATTTGTTACCATAGAAATGGGTAAGGATCTGTTCCGGTATATTTCGTCACTTTCACCGTCATTGATCTATTTGGCGCGGACTGTACCTGTATAATTACTCATTATCGCATACGGTGTTACCTCTATATTAATGTAAGTATAAAAAAAACGGACATTCAACAAAGCAAGCACGCTCAATTGATCATTCGTGTTAATAACGTTGTTAATCAATTAAAATGGCTTTAATCGCACTTCATAAGTATTGTATTATCGCGTGTGTACATTCGAGTTCACAAACATCTTTACTAGCCAACGTTTATAATACATTGTGTATTATAGGTGGTAAACAAGAGTTTACGAATTAGGGCTTAATTAGCACGAGGTTTTAATTCCTGTACCACCCGTGGCACACACAATTTTTTCAATCACACTTGCGAGGAAAAACAAAGTGACATAAATATAACTTCTGCCTAATTTCGTAAGTACGACAAGATTATTATTATTTCTTCTGATGAAGCGGATGTTGCTGTATTTGCTTCTATATGACTCAATTGATCGCATATGTAAGGAGCTGTTACGCAAGTGTGCCAGCTACAGTCATGTTGTGTACTCCAGCCAGCAAAATGCCAGATTATGCCTGTAATATTGCGTTTATAAATAGTGGTGGTAGAATTAAAAGTTATATAACATTCAAATTCTTTTTAGGTATTTTGAGGTCTTGTTGTTGTGTTATTCATTAATGTCAATGTGGATAAGTCTAAGCGATTGCTGAACGTCCTTGCGCCTCAGCGTGCATAGCTAAAGGTTGGGAAGACTGTCATGCAAAAACTCTCGTATTAGTATCGTACTACGCTCAGACACAGAAAAGTAGAGGGATAAGTTCGCTCCTTTTGCTCACAGCTGCAAGAGTTAGAAGCAAGAGCTTCTAGACGGGCTTCAAGCCGATAGACTGTCTTCTCCGCGTCGATCAATCGATTTTTATAAATTTTGTTTCTATTTCCACCTCATATCTGTTTTTTTTCTAAATTTGAACGTACTTAACTAGATTATGATAATGAAGTTCTTCATCACCTCATCGTCCCCATTACGAGTACGAAATAACATTATTTACTTACCTAAAAAACTACAGGAGATGTCCCAGGTAATCCCAGTCCTACGATGAAAACCACGTAAAACTGTTTAGATAATACGTTCGGTGTGAAATAAGAAGCGGCCGCCATAATTTTATATCCGTTAACTTCAGGATATGGCTAACTACATTTAAGGAAACTAACCGGCATAGTTATTTTTCGTAAAATTGATTATATTTTATTTATCATTCCAAATTTTTAAATGTTGCAGACGGCGTTGTTGTAACACTGGCGTTATATTGAACTCAACCAAACTATTAAAAGTATTGGCAATTTTGAACATCATTAGCCCGAGATTGTATTTGTGTTTAGTAGCCCATGTATGAACTCGTACTAAACACAAATCAATATATTATAATCAGGGCCTAAGGCAAGTGTACATGCTCGTAAATAAATTATTGATTATCTTCAAAATGGAGTTAAATTAGGCTACCGGTGTCTTTGAGAAATTAACTTAATTTAAGCTTAGGAATGCACCCTTGAAATTAACGGAGTTTAAAGAAAAACACGGTGTACATGTATAATCTTTTACTGATACTTCTTACACATTTGACCCGCTGAATCGATTTAAATGAATTTTGGTATGAATATACACTATCTATACAGATGATTTCCCAGTCAGACTAGTTTTCTTATCTTAGAGATTTTAAAAGAGTGTTCATGAGGCCGCGGACTGCACGCACGCGGCGCGCGGCCGGCGCGGCAAGCGCAGCGGTGGGCGGTGCGGCAAGCGGCCGCCGCTGTCGTCCAAAATAGATTAAGAGCCCTTAATCCTTGGAGCGTTCTCCGATTTCACGAAATAACGCTCGATAGATGGCGTTGGCGCTCGGTACGCGAGCGCCGGCAACGCGACGCGCGTTTCAATGCAGACTAGAATAATCTTGATAGTTTTCAATATAATTTCAAGCAACATTAATTTTAGTGTCATATGATATCATATAGACCAATAGTGGGACCGGATTTTTGCCCTATAAGTTTCGATAATTCTAAAGAGTGAAAAGTGATGTTTATCTGGTATGGGACATATTTTTAAGCATATTTGTAATATATGAAGAAAATTTAGAACGAGCGTTAGATATAAATAAGGTATTTATGTATTTTTATTGATGAATTTTGAATATTGAATTAAAGTACAAAATTTAAGCATCGTCTTTTATAATATGTATGAGGCTTTATGCTATCAAATTTTTAGAAAAAAAATCAACGTGCTACTTTGTCAAACTCAAATTAGCTTATTATTTTGTCAATATTGAATTAAAGTTTGAAAAATCCACAATATCATATCTAAATTCTTAAGTTAATAGGCAAGGCAAAAAATTAGAAGAATAGGATATGTGCTTTACAATTAATATGCGTTTTTTGTCCTGTAAGATCTAATATTGAATTAAAGTCCGTAGAGATAAGTCTATTACTATAAAATAATATATGCAGCCATTTTATGGAAAGGTAGAAATATCTGTGTGTAGCTTGCATTGTAATAGTAAAATCAACTTAAAAAGGCGCGAAATTCATAACCACGCCGCGCTGGTCCGTCAACATGTCGGCTCGGCGCGCGGGAGCCTATCGTAGCCGACCTAGTGAGCGATAGACACCTCGCCCCGCCCGCGCCCCCCGCTCAGCTTCGCAAGCGCTGTTTGTCTTTTCTTTCAAATCATTCATTTGTTTGTTTATCGTGCACATAAATTAGATGCGGACATTACATGAATTTAATTATAGAATAAAAGTTATTATGACTTCAAAATGAGTGAAAAATGTTTGATATGTGTACTGTACCCCTAGTGTAAATAAATTCGATTTCCAAACGTGACGTACGCGTTTGAGTTTAGTCTCATTTTGTATTGAATTTCGAAAGAGCGCGCCAAGCGGGACGTTTTGGAAACTCAAAATCCTATACAAAATGACACTTAACGCAAACGCGTTCGTCACGTTATGATGTCGATCACAGTTACACTAGGGGTACAGTACTGTACTGACTTAGTAACAGAGAAAAAACGAGGAATTGAGCAGTTAATGCGAGCAAATAATCTTTCTTGGTGATGGGAAAGTTAAATATTTCTACGGGAAGGAGGAACTACGTTTCCATAAAAAGTGTAGATTATACATTGAGTCGAAGGCTATACCGGCGTACAAAAGACTAATGGAGGTGGCATCAGAGGGCTTACCGCGAACCACGTTCGACGTGTTGTCTCCCTGTCATACTTACGTACGAATTTACAAGTGCGACAGAGAGGTAACACGTCGAACGTGGTTCGCGATAGGCCCTCAAATGTACAGCCAAGTGACGATGATGAAAATTACATTTTCAAAACTTTTGTCTTTTGTTACCATTGTGTTAGCCGCCTGTACTTACTTTCAACATATATTAGTAGTTTATGTTACTGCTACATAATAAAAGGCATTAAAATACACGAGTGTGGGCTTAGGAAACGAACGAAGTGAGTTTCTTAAAAAGATCACACGAGTGTTTTAATGCCTAATTATCTTATACCTTTAAACGAGCAATTCTTGTATATATATATTTCCGGGATCTCGGAAACGGCTCTAACGATTTTGCTGAAATTTGGTATATGGGGGTTTTTGGGGGTAAACAATCGATCTAGATTAGTCTTATGTTTGGGAAAACGCGTGTTTTCGAGTTTTCATGCGTTTTTCTTTCGACGCAGAATATGGTCGCTAATTTCGTGTTGCCGGCCACTGTCCGTCTGGTCCAGCGGGTTAAGACGCGGACTGCTAACCGAGTGTTACGGGTTCGAATCTCGCCTGGTGACTAACTTTTGTTTTTTTTTTATATGTTCAATTTTATATATAATTTTTTAATTTTTATTGTTTTAGACAAGTTTAATTTAGTAAAAGAATGTAGTTAAGATTATCACCTATACACCACCATATTACAATAAATAGTTAGTTATAACCGAGCAAAGCTCGGTCGCCCAGGTACTGTATAGTTATTGCAGGTAGTTCGCAATCACATTTTTAGCACAGGCATTATAAGAGAGGTATGGGCATTGTAAATGTCATCTGGCTCTGTGTGGTAGGGCACAGCACAGCGGATGTCATTCCAGATCTAGAGCAGAACCCAACTGGGGAAGTACCTCCACCTTACAGAAAATCGCAGCCAAATAACACTAGACCCTACTCATAGTGTTGTGTTCCTGCCGGTGAGTAAGGTTGCCAGAGCTCAACGAGGGGTGGGAGGGTGTTAGGGTCGGCAACGCGCATGTAAATCCTCTGGAGTTGCAGGCGTACATAGGTTACGGATACTGCTTACCATCAGGCAGGCCGTATGCTTGTTTGCCACCGACGTAGTATAAAAATAAATAAAAAAAAACACACAATTAAAATATTTCATACGACATGTGCTAATTATTTGTCTCAGTGTAAACAAAAATATATCATAATTATGATATCAATTTTCAAATTCAAAATGGCGGACATGTTTTATAACTTATTTTAAGAAATTATGAGTAGTTTAAGACTTTAAAAAGCAAGAAATTGTTTCTTGCTTCTGTTTGTATATGTATCATGTAGTATTTGATGTTTTCATTATTTTTGAAAGTCCTCAGGGTGCCGATTACGAAAATGACATCCATTATGGAACCCAAGATGGCGGACATTCATTTTTCTTAAAAATCGGTATGGGTATCATCTCCGAGGTTCTTCGAGGTTCCGATTACGAAAATGACGTCCATTTTGCAATCCAAGATGGCGAACATTATTTTTTCTTAAAAATCGATATGGGTGTCATCTCCGAGGTTCCTCGGGGATCCGATTACGAAAATGACGTTCATTTTGAAATCCAAGATGGCGGAAATTATTTTTTCTTAAGTCGATATGGGTGTCATATCCGAGGTTCCTCGGGATTCCGATTACGAAAATGACGTCTATTTTGAAATCCAAGATGGCGGACATTAATTTTTCTTAAAAATCGATATGGGTGTCATCTCCGAGGTTCCTCGGGGATCCGATTACGAAAATGACGTTCATTTTGAAATCCAAGATGGCGGAAATTATTTTTTCTTAAAAGTCGATATGGGTGTCATATCCGAGGTTCCTCAGGATTCCGATTACGAAAATGACGTCTATTTTGAAATCCAAGATGGCGGACATTAATTTTTCTTAAAAATCGATATGGGTGTCATCTCCGAGGTTCCTCGGGGATCCGATTACGAAAATGACGTTCATTTTGAAATCCAAGATGGCGGACATTAATTTTTCTTAAAAGTCGATATGGGTGTCATCTCCGAGGTTCCTCGGGGTTCCAATTACAAAAATGACGTCAATTTTGGCGCTTCTTGTTGGTGCAGATTTCAAAAATAGAGACCATTTTAGAATTAAAGGTGGTTGATATCACGGCTACACACATCGACACCCATTTCAAAAAGTAGCGTCCGCCATATTTATTTTCAAAATAGATGCCATTGTTGAAATCCACACCCCTAAAAACCCAGAAAACAACACCCATGACGACTTTTTCAAAAAAGTGACGTCCGCCATCTTTATTTCCAAAATGGACGTCATTTGTAAAATTAGTACACATACATCATACAACATGAAAATTAAAAACATTTCCATCCTCTTTTGGGCAGTTGTGTAAGTCTGTGATAACCCTAGGTAGGTACGGAGACCTTGAGCGGTGTCGGCATTTACGCAAACATCAAAGGCGTCGGCCCACTGTTACTTTTTACACTGTGATTTTAGTGTGTAAACGAAAACGTCACATGATATATCAAAAGAAAAGTTATTTTATCTTATACCTTTAAACGAGCAATTCTTGTACATATATATAATTATATTTCTGTGATCTCGGAAACGGTTCTAACGATTTCGCTGAAATTTGGTATATAGGGGTTTTTGGGGGTATACAATCTATCTAGATTAGTCTTATGTTTGGGAAAACGCGTGTTTTCGAGTTTTCATGCGTTTTTCTTTCGACGCAGAATATGGTCACTAATTTCGTGTTGCCGGCCACTGTCCGTCTGGTCCAGCGGGTTAAGACGCGGACTGCTAAACGAGTGTTACGGGTTCGAATCTCGCCCGGTGACTAACTTTTGTTTTTTTTTTATATGTTCAAGTTTATATATAATTTTTTAATTTTTATTGTTTTACACAAGTTTAATTTAGTAAAAAAAAATGACCTATGTAATAAGAGAAATCGACAATAGATGGCGTTACTCTGTGACAAGTGCTGTAAGGTTAAAATCGATTGTAAATAATAATAATTGTCAGTTGACATTTTACTTTTTAAGTTTATGTACATTATCACCACCATATTACAATAAATAGTTATAACCGAGCAAAGCTCGGTCGCCCAGGTACTATATTACTAACTGTACTAAGTTGCCTTTTTAACAAGTTGGTCCAGTCCATGGTTGCCTACATTTTATATAAAAATCGGTTAATCTAGGCGACCATTAACTGGACCAACTTTTTAAATACGGCAACTTTCAAATAAGCTTTCATTTGATATATCATACGATGAAATAACAAACAAAAAAAACTATCCGTACGCAATCTTACAAGGCAACCTACTTGAAATGTATCACTGTGAATTTTGTCTTACATTTATTTCTTATCAGAAATAAATAACATGAGGGTGCACATACCTTATAACGTATCTCTATATAACTATCGGTTATCAATATTAGCATTAGCGGTTAAAAACAACATTCCCCTTAAAACAAATAACTATCGCGAGGAAAATACCAAGTCCAAACATCTGAAAAAAATCGGGAAAGAAAAGCTGCAACTGGCTTTTAAAATGGTACAAGGAAGGGTGGTCATCTGTATGGGAATGTGTTTTTTTTTTGTCTCTATTTGACCCAATGGTTGACTGGTAGAGAATGCCTTTTGGCATCAAGTCCGCCATTTGTGTTTTTTTTTGTTTGTGCAATAAAGTTTAAATAAATAAATAATATTCATGTAACGCGATAACGAATTCTACGTGAACGAAACCGCGGGCAATACCAACAAAATAACAATTTTCTATTGCTATCAATTTAAAACACGATTTAGGAATTTTTTGATGGACCGTAGACGCAGTCAAGGGCACCCCGCTCCCCACTACCGTTGTTCGCTGCCTCCTGCCACAGCGCGCGGCGCGCGCAAACTTGCCGCGCGTTTGAAACGTAACGTATTTATATAAGCAAGGAATGCATACATATCAGTAATGAGTGTCGCCGTGATTTTATATTTCTAAATTTTTGTTTAGTAACTGAGATCATTGTTGATGATCGATTATTATTAACTCTACAAACTTTAATTCAATATTAGCTATACTGCTTAACCTGAAATCAATATCTAGACAAGCACATTGTCTACATGTCTAACTTTTTACTAGAATACTAAGTTGATCGATAATATCGTAATTTTGCAATATCAGCAACTCTAATTCTATATTTACAAAATAACTCGTGTTTTTACGTTTACCAGAAAGCAGCTGTTCCAGATTTCTAAAAACTGAAAATTGTACATAAATTGAAGTGTTATTCGATATGCTAAAGTTTTCTGTAACTTTAATTCTATATTTACTTAGTTATTAGCAAAAATTAAAATATTTAAATATAACCGAAAGCTCAACCTTAAAATTTCTAACTTTTTACCAAAGTATTATTTAACATACTCCCAATGACATATCAAAAAAGAAAAAACTTTAATATTATCGAAACCCATTTTTGTTCAACCGCTGGTCTAATATGGGCACTCTTTATTTTATTGTATATGCACAGTAGTTTTTTTTTTATGTACACTACTACTAAGTGTACAGACTACAGAGTGTACTATAACCCTTGCTCTTTATTCTGTCTCTTTCACACCAATGGAAAATGAAGAAGTTACTAAATGACTGCAGGTATAAATAAAGTATATTAGTGCGATAGAGAGACAGATAGTGTTTCGTTGTCGTATCGTAAACGATTGGCATGTTGGCCACACACTTGCTTAGTGCCTAGCCAAAATACCAATCGTTTGCGTATATTAGTGCGATAGAGAGAGAGTAGTGTTTCGTTGTCGTATCGTAAACGATTGGCATGTTGGCTACGCACCCATGATACCTAGCCAAGAAGCCAATCTATTGCGCATATTAGTGCGATAGAGAGACAGATAGTGTTTCCTTGTCGTATCGTAAACGTTTGGCATGTTGGCTACGCACCCATGCTGCCCAGCCAAGATGCCAATCGTTTGTGCATATTAGTACGAGAGAGAGACAGATAGTGTTTCGTTGTCGTATCGATTGGCATGGTGGCTACGCACCCATGCTCCGTAGTCAAGATGCCAATCGTTTGCGCACATTAGTGCTATAGAGTTTCAGTGTTATTTGAAATCACGTTAGGGTTTGTATTATTATTTTTGACCCGAATGAAGTCCATCCAGGTTCTTATGATGGAGTCAGGAGTTGGTCACCAGAAACTCCTAATCTACTCATTATAATTCCATCGTGCTTGGGCTCAAAAGATTTGCCCTGACGAACACCATCGATCTAGATGAGGTCCAGGGTCTCATGACGGAGTCAGGAGTTGGTCACCAGAACTCCCCAGAACTCCTAATCTACTCATCATAACTCCATCGAGTTTGGGCTCAATAGATTTACCCTGATGAGCACCATCAATCTAGATGAAGTCCAGGGTCTCATGATGGAGTCAGGAGTAGGTCACTAGAACTCCTAATCTACTCATTATAATTCCATCGTATTCGAGCTCAATAGATTTGCCCTGACGAGTACCATCGATCTAAATGAAGTCCAGGGTCTCATGATGGAGTCAGGAGTTGGTCACCAGAACTCCTAATCTACTCATTATAATTCCATCGTGTTTGGGCTCAAAAGATTTGCCCTGACGAGTACCATCGATCTAGATGAAGTCCAGGGTCTCATGATGGAGTCAGGAGTTGATCACCATAATTCCTAATCTACTCATCATAACTCCATCGTGTTTGGGCTCAATAGATTTGCCCTCACGAGCACCATCAATCTAGATGATGTTCAGGGTCTCATGATGGAGTCAGGAGTTGGTCACTAGAACTCCTAATCTACTCATTATAATTCCATCGTGTTTGGGCTCAAAAGATTTGCCCTGACGAGTACCATCGATCTAGATGAAGTCCAGGGTCTCATGATGGAGTCAGGAGTTGGTCACCATAATTCCTAATCTACTCATCATAACTCCATCGTGTTTGGGCTCAATAGATTTGCCCTCACGAGCACCATCAATCTAGATGATGTTCAGGGTCTCATGATGGAGTCAGGAGTTGGTCACTAGAACTCCTAATCTACTCATTATAATTTCATCGTGTTTGGGCTCAAAAGATTTGCCCTGACGAGTACCATCGATCTAGATGAAGTCCAGGGTCTCATGATGGAGTCAGGAGTTGGTCACCAGAACTCGTAATCTATTTATCATAACTCCATCGTGTTTGGGCTCAATAGATTTACTCCGACAAGCACCATCAAATTACCATTATGATGAATAGATTAGGAGTTCTGGTGACCAACTACTGAGTCCATCATGAGACCCTCGACTTAATCTAGATCGATGGTACTCGTCAGGGCAAATCTTTTGAGCCCAAACACGATGGAGTTATGATGAATAGACTAGGAGTTCTGGTGATCAACTCCTGAGTCCATCATGAGACCCTGGACCTGATCTAGATTGATGGTGCTCGTCAGGGCAACTCTATTGAGCCCATACACGATGGAGTTATGATGAGTAGATTAGGAGTTCTGGTGACCAACTCCTGACTCCATCATGAGACCCTGGACCTCATCTAGATCGATGGTGCTCGTCAGGGCAAATCTTTTGAGCCCAAACACGTTGGAATTATAATGAGTAGATTAGGAGTTCTAGTGACCAACTCCTGACTCCATCATGAGACCCTGGACTTTATCTAGATTGATGATGCTCGTCAGGGCAAATCTATTGAGCCCGAACACGATGAGGTTATGATGAGTAGATTAGGAGTTCTGGTGACCAACTCCTGACTCCATCATGAGACCCTGGGCCTCATCTAGATCGATGGTGTTCATCAGGGCAAATCTATTGAACCCAAACACGATGGAGTTATGATGAGTAGATTAGGAGTTCTGGTAACCAGCTCCTGACTCCATCATGAGACCCTGGACCTCATCTAGATTGATGGTGCTCGTCAGGGCAACTCTATTGAACCCAAACACGATGGAGTTATGATGAGTAGATTAGGAGTTCTGGTGACCAGCTCCTGACTCCATCATGAGACCCTGGACCTCATCTAGATTGAAGGTACTCGTCAGGGCAACTCTATTGAGCTCAAACACGATGGAGTTATGATGAGTAGAGTAGGAGTTCTGGTGACCAACTTCTGACTCCATCATGAGACCCTGGACCTCATCTAGATCGATGGTGCTCATCAGGGCAAATCTTTTGAGCCCAAACACGTTGGAATTATAATGAGTAGATTAGGAGTTCTAGTGACCAACTCCTGACTCCATCATGAGACCCTGGACTTTATCTAGATTGATGATGCTCGTCAGGGCAAATCTATTGAGCCCGAACACGATGAGGTTATGATGAGTAGTTTAGGAGTTCTGGTGACCAACTCCTGACTCCATCATGAGACCCTGGGCCTCATCTAGATCGATGGTGTTCATCAGGGCAAATCTATTGAGCCCAAACACGATGGAGTTATGATGAGTAGATTAGGAGTTCTGGTGACCAGCTCCTGACTCCATCATGAGACCCTGGACCTCATCTAGATTGATGGTGCTCGTCAGGGCAACTCTATTGAACCCAAACACGATGGAGTTATGATGAGTAGATTAGGAGTTCTGGTGACCAGCTCCTGACTCCATCATGAGACCCTGGACCTCATCTAGATTGAAGGTGCTCATCAGGGCAACTCTGTTGAGCCCAAACACGATGGAATTATAATGAGTAGATTAGGAGTTCTAGTGACCAACTCCTGACTCCATCATGAGACCCTGGACCTCATCTAGATCGATGGTGTTCGTCAGGGCAAATCTTTTGAGCCCAAACACGATGGGATTATAATTAGTAGATTAGGAGTTCTGGTGACCAACTCCTGACTCCATCATGAGAACTTGGACTTCATCCGGGTCAAAAATAATAATGCAAACCCTAACGTAATTTCAAGTGAAAATGCGTTTTTCAGAAAATCGCAGCCAAATAACACTAGACCTTACTCATAGTGTTGTGTTCCTGCCGGTGAGTAAGGTTGCCAGAGCTCAACGAGGGGCGGGAGGGGGTTAGGGTCGGCAACGCGCATGTAACTCCTCTGGAGTTGCAGGCGTACATATGCGGGCCGTATGCTTGTTTGCCACCGACTTAGTATTAAAAAAAAAGTAACACTGAAAATCCATCAATAAGCGAGTCTGTTAGGCATACTGTAAAAAATGAACTTTTATTAAGATTTTCTAATCGCAGTATATAGCACTTCTCGGAACTCCGTAGCTGATTACGATCGCAACGAATGCCTGACAATCGAGCACAGGTCCGTCCTCTAAGCGCGCTCCGCGCGGACTGAGAGCGGGGCGTCGCTGCTGCGTGATTTATACGTGTTTTAAAAAAATATAAATTTACGGCAATGTAGGTCCCATAGTTACGATTTTTTTTTTATAGGTTAACATAAAGTTACAGTTTGCTATAATATTATTTTTAAAGCAAAATATGCGTACAATTTGCGGAAATAAAATATAATAAAACCCTGTTTTCGCCAAAAAAATGAAGAAAACTCGGAAGGTATTTTATCAGTTTTTTCAAATGAATCTTCGATTGTTAATCATTCCAGCCCCTTGTACGAGATATGTTGAATCAAATTGTAGTCATTCATGTACCAAATGATTCTTGTTTATAGCAAAATTGAGAACCCAAACGCCACATCTCACTGCAAAATTTGGAAAAGACTCCCAAAAAACCTCATTAAAAAAGAGGTTTAAAAGAGAAAATGAAAATTTGAACTGTTGGAGCCCCTAGTTTAGGAAACGATTATTTAAGTACGTTATCAGTTTTTGAATAAATAATATTAGTTACGTCGTAATCTTGAATGAAAAAGGAAGCATTTTACAAAATACGCTCGTCTGTAGGAATAAGGACTCTTAATTCAATTCTATACTTCTTGATAGTGCGGCTCGGAGTCGGGCGGCGCGAGCGGTGGTTCGCGTGGCACGATCTAAATGTATTGAATTGAATGAATCAGTTTTGGACGACAGCGGCGGCCAATTTCCCCGACTCTCGCCGTCCCGCTCGCCGCGCCGCGCACCGCGTACGTCCAGTTAGTAGCGGCCAAAATCATAAGCGACACTGGTTGAATGTGGCTTTGTACCCTAGCGGCGCGGCTGCTTTATCAAAGCATTTGTTAACATTATTACATCTAGGCCTTTGCTTTAGCGTTAAAGAGCTGGTACATACCTACATATCTATGCGTATATAAACTCTAAAAAAAGCCTAACGGTTAACAAAAGCACGTCTTAGAAGGGGATAATACAATCTTAAACAAGAAATGGCGAAAGTCACCAAACAAGAACTCCAACAATCATTTAAATAGTACTAGACTAATTATATAGCACGCTGGGCATAATGTCATAACTACATTCAAACCATTACATTTAAAATCTATTATCATACGATAAGGTACAAAATCGAACAAGTTTTCAAATGCAGATACGGAAGATAACTAACCGCGTCATCGATCTGCCACAGCCTAATAACTTCAGCTTGTGAAGTCGACACACGCCAGCGGTTTGGCGCGCATTCGCAAGAGCCGGCACTAGGCTGTGACGCTGGTGACATGTGGTTAAGAGGTAGGTAGCGGTTGCGGTGCCTTTGCCAATTTCCTTGTAATCGAGGAAATGCATTGGTTGGTTTCGAAAGGTTATTGTTGAGTAAAAGTAAGAGTTACAGTTAGGGTCGGTTGTCAATTCTGTTAATGTTAAAACGGCTAACGTTTTAACATTTTATTGTATAGGAAGTTTCATTACCTATTGAATGACGTCGCCCAGTTGGTGGTTGGTACCGGCCCAATTTCAATATGTACCCGCATAAATCCGTATTTCTCAGAATACAACTTCAGAATATTACAGGAGTTTCCGCACTAGGCTTTGCCTGTCTCGCAGTTACAAATTAACTAATGGATTACCTACTAGATAACATTTGACTTCGACTGTGGGAGTCATGCCATTTCAACAAGATGAATGTATTCGGACACATGTACAATAGATACAGTTATTTAATAAATTCACGTATTCCGGCTCAATCAAAGCTCTGATTATTTTGAAATATATCGAAGTAATATAACTTATATAACTCCTTATCGGACGAGATTTAAAAAAAAACTATTTATGCGTCATTGCCATTTCAAAGTTTTAAAAATGTCAACAAAGCTCAATATCAACCTTTGTCGGCTTTGTTTGTTTTTAGGGTTCCGTACCCAAAGGGTAAAAACGGGATACTTACTAAGACTCCACTGTCTGTCTGTCTGTCGGTCACCAGGCTGTATTTCGTGAACCGTGATAGTAGTTAAAATTTTCACTGATGATGTATTTGAGTTGCCGCTATAATAACAAATACTGAAGTACCATAGGCTACGGAGACTGCTTACCACCAGGCGGGCCGTATGCTTGTTTGTCACCAATAAGTATAAAAAAAGGACGGTGGGCGAGGCCGACTTGCACATGTCCGGTTTTTTACTTAACCGTTCAATCAAAAACAAAAAGATGCCACTTTTGCCTTGCGTTTTAGATTGCGTCCTATCATACAACCGATTCGCTAAACCTCATGGAATGCATGTAGTGAATTTTTGGTTGCTTCGGAAAAATCATCTACTATTGGTGTCTACTATCACCATGCAAAGCGGCTTACTTCCATCATAAAATGCAGCTTTTGTCAGCAGTCTACAATCAGCAGCAAAAGTTACAATACCAGCTATTATAAAATAACTAAACATCATTTTAATTATAAGAGAATAAAAAAACTGTATCTGTGTGTTAAATCGATGAAAACGGATTCTGAATGAGACGACAATAGCTATTCGAAATAATTAATTTAAGTGCGAGTCGGACTCGCCTATGAAGGGTTCCGTACCATTTATGACGTATTAAAAAAAACTACTTACTAGATCTCGTTCAAACCAATTTTCGGTGGAAGTTTGCATGGTAATGTATATCATATATTTTTTTTAGATTTTTCATTCTGTTATTTTAGAAGTTACAGGGGGGGGGGGGGGCACACATTTTTTCACTTTAGAAGTGTCTCTCGCGCAAACTATTCAGTTTAGAAAAAAATGATATTAGGAACCTAAATATCATTTTTGAAGACCTATCCGTAAATACCCCACACAATATAGGTTTGATGAAAAAATTTTTTTTTTTAAATTTTATGACATATTAAACTACTTGCTAGATCTCGTTCAAACCAATTTTCGGTGGAAGTTTGCATGGCAATGTATATTATATATTTTTTTTTAGATTTTTCATTTTGTTATCTTAGAAGTTACGGGAGGGGGGGGGGGGACCAACATTGTAGCACTTTGGAAGTGTCTCTCGCGCAAACTATTCAGTTTAGAAACAATGATGTTAGAAACCTCAATATCATTTTTAAAGACCTATCCGTATCTATCCCCACACGTATGGGTTTGATGAAAAATGATGTTCTGAGTTTCAGTTCTAAGTATGGGGAACCCCCAAAATTTATTGTTTATTTTTCTATTTTTGTGTAAACATCTTAATGCGGTTCATAGAATACATTTACTTACCAAGTTTGAACAGTATAGCTCTTATAGTTTCGGAAAAAGTGGCTGTGACATAATCGGACAGACAGACGGATAGGACGAATCTATAAGGGTTCCTTTTTTTGCCATTTGGCTACGGAACCCTATTAAGCATGCGACTTGGAATACGCATAAAATATAAATCAATCCGCCCACTGAAAACGCGCGATATTTGATTTAAATATTAGACGACCGGTTTGGCCTAGTGGGTAGTGACCCTGCCTACGAAGCTGATGGTCCCGGGTTCAAATCCTGGTAAGGGCATGTATTTGTGTGATGAGCATGGATATTTGTTCCTGAGTCATGGGTGTTTTCTATGTATTTAAGTGTTTATAAATATTTATGTATTATATATATCGTTGTCTAATTACCCTCAACACAAGACTTATTGAGCTTACTGTGGGACTTAGTCAATTTGTGTAATAATGTCCTATAATATTTATTTATTTATTATTTATTTAATATAGTACGTCGTTATCTGACGTTTCGTGAACCATATTAGAATGTCGTAAGATCCACCAATGGTCAAAGTATATATGAATCTGAATCACTACTCCTAAAGGATAACTATTTATAGTAGGTATACGCATGTGACATGGAATGCAATTAAAGCCTGACCAGTAATATTATAATATAGAACCACGCGCCATATTGCGGAATTTAATTGGAACAACTATTTTCATACTAAACTGAACTGTCACCCTATGGGTACATGAGAATAAAAGCGCCCTCTTGACAATGATCATATATTTCTGGTCGGGCTTTACAAATCGGCATTGCACTGAAAATCGAAAAACATGAATTTAAATTTATATTTTTTATAGCTTCCTAAGTTCTTTTGTTTTGAAATGGAAGAAAACAATATACTACGGATAGAACCGTGGGCCATACAGGGATAGACAAAGCCAAAGCGTTTTTAGGGTTCCGTAGCCAAATGGCAAAAAACGGAACCCTTATAGATTCGTCATGTCCGTCTGTCTGTCCGATTATGTCACAGCCACTTTTTTGTTATGTTTCTATCGCTCGAACGTGCAAGAGCGATATCATAAAGAAAATTCCATGTTCGCGGTAGGTTCAGGTATAACATGTGACAGGATTAACATAATACTTGTTTGCATATTAGTGAACTCAATTGGAGCGTGTTAATGATAATGAACGTGAGGTGCATTTCCCGCCAACGTTTCATTAAACCGAAGGTGACACCTGGAGGCTGAGCAAAGTGACGTCCGTTTATTGAAAACACCGATCGGAACTTACACGAGATAAGGTCAATAAGAAATATTGAGTTGTGATGGGTAAGTGTGGTTGACCTTGACATTGGGACCAGCGTTGTTCAACTGCTTAAATGTTGACCTATAACTTTTTCGATTTGTATTCTTTTGGACCCGTTTTATTATATCGCGAATTGGATCTATGTAATTGCCTATTTTGTATCTCCTTGCGACTCCTCTCTCCGTGGCGTGTTAACCGCAGCTCCCTCCAGTGGTAACCCTAACGACTTTCACGGCACAATGCTCAGCAAATCCACCTGGGGCATTCCAGAAAAGTATCGGGTGCGTGACGGCAGCTTAGAAACCAATATTGATAAGATTTTAATGTAGTCATACTCTTTGTGATAAAGTTTGATAACTTAGCTTTGAATGCAAAGGTATGTAATTTTTCTTATAATTGATTAAAGCAGCTGCCAAACGCGTCACGTCGCCGACAAAAAAGACCTTTTTGTGGAATGCTCCACTGGTCTCACACAGCATCTACGGGCATCTTTCGGCCATTTTCCATGGTCTTTTCCAAGTAAATGATAAGCAGTACTCACCGCAGCACCCTCTGGTAGTAACCCTGACGACTTTGACAGCATAATGTCGAAGCAGATCCACCTGCCACCAAGGACTAGCTTCACGCTGCGTCTCCGTACACCTTTTCCCATCATGTTCAGTGGTCTTCTCCCCATCGTTCCCATTGGCTGCTCCGCCGCCGCGGACCGTCGTCGATTGATTGGCTGGCTTTCTGAATGCCACGTTCGTGCCTGTTGGAGAGGAATAAAATAAATAACATAAAGTAACAAAACATAAAACAACTGATACTAAATAAATGATAGAACTTAAGTGACTAAAAAATGTATGGCTACCATTGATCATAATAATTATGTTGTGTCATAAAAAGGTTGAAATAAAATAAATGAACATTTCCGTGTCGATGATCTGCTAGACAACATTTGAGCTTGCTAAGCTGACAATTTACGAATGTAGTCCAGTCGCCGCTTAGCGTGCCCTCAGGCGTGCCTCGAACAGCTCAAGGCCGTTATCGCAGTCGTGCGCGGTAACCATGCCCAGAGTTATGACCGTATTGCTACATTATGTGGTCTGGGTCGTCATGTGAGGTTAGAATACCACTTGTGTTCGGCTGAAGTTATGACAAGCTTTCTAGATAAAACTTACCAAAAAATGGAGACTCAGCAGTTCAGTCACCCTAAAGCGTGCACATCCTCTGGCGTGGCTCGAACCACTAGTAACCGTTGTCGCACTTGTATGTGGCGACTGTGGCCGGGGTTTATGGCCTGTCGCTCTAATGCGGGTAGGGTCGCCATGTAAGGTCTTCTTATGCTCGGTTCAAGCTATGACGAACTTTCTAGGTTAACACTTACCACAAAACGGTGGTTCGGCAGTCCAGTCGCCTCTTAGCGTGCACTCCCTCTGGTGAGCCCCGAACAGCTCATAGCCATCATCGCACTCGTACGTGGCAATCGTGCCCGGGGTTATGGCCGTGTCGCTCGGTAACGAGACGCGGGCGTTGGGCGGCACTGCTGGGTGCCCGCAGCGACGTTCCACTGGAAAAGGAACGGATTGTAAGTGTTTGGAATAAAAAAAATATAAAAAAAGTGTGGTGGATGTTGCTCAATGGATAGTTGTAATAAATTTGATTACTTAGTCGCCTTCTAGAGTTTTATCCTTCTTGTGTCAATCTTTATTTAATTGAATTTATGTTCGAAATCAGAATTAACTGTATAAAATTTATTTTATAAATGTACTTTGATTAGAATTAAGACATCAGAAATATAATATAATACTATAGATATAATATCGTTGGGCGGATAGAGTGGACGCAGATCCCCGTGAGCTCGGCGTCAGCGAAAGCTGGCGTGAATCCTGGCCAAGACTCATTTTGGGCCATCGCGCCAGCCACGTAAGTATATAATACCAATCGCTGTCACCACAACTGATGGCAACTTTAGTATGCAAGCGCGACCTCTTATTCCTGTTGCGCCTACATTTGCAATCTATGTATAAATAAGTATTTATTTCATTTTAGGGTTGAACGGGGTGCGCGTGTCTTACTCAAAAAGCTCCACAGCTCTTACGTCAGCAAATTAAAAACTATGGGACAATTTTTTGAGTAAGTTCCACGTATATTTTCACATTTAATGCTTTAAAATTGAGAATACATAATATTTTTATGAAAAAAAAAATGTCTTTAGTGACCTACTAGACACCTACATTAGATTCTCTGTTTTCGCTACCCAAAGGTAGTCTGGAGGAAATCGCTGTTGAGAAATAAGGCCATCTGTTGTCTGGCTCTATCGTTAAGAGGGAAAAATAGGTTTGCGATTCTAACAAAATAACGGTACTTTTTGTCTGAAATTCTCTTAATAAATCTTAACAAATCACTTTGATTTTGATGTCGATCGCTTCAGCATAATGTATTCTAGATTTATAGGTTTCGCTTTTCGATTTTTTTTTGTTTTGCAAATTTTGAAAAAAAGGAAAACCTAGTTTTTATTGTCAGTAACATACTAAAAAAATCATGGAGAATGGGAAATATTTAGAAGTGGAAAAACATTTTATCTTTTTGTATGGACGCTTATCGTTTGTCCTGAAGCTGTAACTTTTACTTAAGTGTGCAATAATAGTACATTACGATACAAGTGCAAAAAATAGGAAATTCGAAACGAGTGGCGAATTACCTATTCGCACATGTATCGTACAACTTTTTACAGTACATAATTATATCCCTTTAAATTTTCGACATAGTTACATAATGTGCTAATTTACGCACTAGTGCGAAAAAGTAGCACCATATGTACTGTAGAGAGTATTATATCTAGCTATCTATCTATGTGTGGTGAACTGTCGGCCTTCATAGGCGCTTCAAGATGTGATGCCTGTTAAGAGGAAACGGGATCGCTTCTTACAAACGTAGTCACTAGGCTCCTCTCTGAGTATTGATATTATGCAAAATATTTTTACAGTACATATGGGGCTACTTTATAGCACTAGTGCGAGAAGTAGCATATTATGTTACTGTGTCGAACATTTAAAGGGCCATATGTACTGTAAAACGTTGTACGATACATGTGCGAATAGGTAATTCGCAACTCGTGTCGATTTAAAACACTCCCTTCGGTCGTGTTTTAATTTATCGCCACTCGTTTCGAATTTCCTATTTTTCGCACTTGTATCGTAATGTACTATTACATAATTACAGGTAGCATATATCGCTCATTCTCAAAAAAATACGTCTGTGGTCTAATTTCCGCAACCAAAATGTATGAAAAGAGTTGTTGCAATCTGCAATCAGACACAACCGCAGACATATACTCCGAGAATGATCCATTTAAAATATATGGATTATATAATATTGTTACAATAATTAATCGTACGGTCGTCCACTATCGTCTTAAGTCTATAGTTACATTACGCAGAATGCTCGCTAAGTGGACGTGGAATGCTATTATGAAGGAATGTCCACTCCAGAACCTGCCTATGTGTCGCTACATTACTGTATAATATGTTCTATTAGAATAGTAGGCATACGTTATGAGTATGATTTACACACGAATCGAATGATGTAACCCTGTTTTTAGGGTTCCGTAGCCAAATGGCATAAAACGGAACCCTTATAGTTTCGCCATGTCCGTCTGTCTGTCTGTCTGTCTGTCTGTCTGTCTGTCTGTCTGTCTGTCTGTCCGAGGCTTTGCTCCGTGGTCGTTAGTGCTAGAAAGCTGAAATTTGGCATGGATATATAAATCAATAAAGCCGAGAAAGTCGTACAATAAAATCTAAAAATTTAATTTTTTTTGGGGTACCTCCCCTACAGGTAAAGTGGGGGTAAAATTTTTTTTTTCGCTTCAACCCTAGAGTGTGGGGTATCGTTGGAAAGGTCTTTCAAAACTAATAGGGGTTTTCAAGAAACATTTTTTGATAAAGTGAATATATTCGGAGATAATCGCTCCGAAAGAAAAAAAAAATGTGTCCCCCCCCCCTCTAACTTTTGAACCATAGGTCCAAAAAATATGAAAAAAATCGTGGAAGTAGAGCTTAAGAAAGACATTAAATGAAAACTATAGCGGACATGATCAGTTTAGCTGTTTTTGAGTTATCGCAAAAAGTTTTCCCTTCATAGTAAAAAGACTTATTTTAATTAGGTACTGATTATGCAAATTTGCCTATTTGTTTAACTCAGGTGAAAAGTACCGTTTCATCCCTTGGTTAACAATTTACTATACTTTAAGCTCCAGTTTAGCTTATTGTGACGGAAGAGTAACTACGGAACCCTACACTGAGCGTGGCCCGACATGCTCTTGGCCGGTTTTTTTATACTACGTTGGCGACCAACAAGCATACGGCCCGTCTGATGGTAAGCAGTGTCCGTAGCCTATGGACGCCTGCAACTCCAAAGGAGTTACATGCGCGTTGTCGACCCTAACACTCCGCACCCTCGTTGAGCTCTGGCAACCTTACTCACCGACAGGAACACAACACTATGAGTAGGGTCTAGTGTTATTTGGCTGCGGTTTTCTGTAAGGTAGAGGTACTTCCCCAGAGTTACCCCTACCATACAAAGCGAGATGAAATTCACAATGCCCATACCTCTCTTTTGTACGTAGTTTAAGGACATACCCGGGTCCGATTCGCGTTCTCGCTTCTTGAACAACCCCATGTATGAATAACTACAGAATGACGCTTTGAGCGTTTTTACTTTAAGTACCTATTATACACCGTTGTTTTTTAATTCCGTTAACTTCAGGGTATGGGTAAGTTAAGTACGTTTAAGGAAACCAAATAAAATAATTATTTTCAAAAATTTGTATTTTTTTTAATTCTATTTTTATAAATAGTATTTTAATATTGCATGTAGCGTTGTTGTAACACGGGCATAAAATCTTTTAATTTCGGCTTTACTCGAAAAACCGTTATTTTAAAAACCAACATTACATTTAACCCAACCAAACAATTTAAAACTGACATATCAAAGTTATTTCGAACATCGATCGTCCGAGATAGTACGTACGTTCAGTAGCAAAGGTATAAACTCGTACTAAATAATATCGAAATAGGCCCTAAAGTAAGATTACACGCTCGTAAGGGCCTTATAAAATAAAAATAAATTGTTGATTATCTCCGAAATGGAGTTAATTAGAATACCTGTGACTTTGAGAAAGCTACTTAATTTAAGCTCAAGAATGCACCCTATAAATTGACGGAATTAAAAAAAACACGGCGTACCTATACGATACACTTCTACTCAATTTACACGTTGCTATTAAATGCAGATAGCGTTGTTACTAAAATTCTAATACGTATAAGATGTATAAATATTATTTAATAATTAGGGTTTGCTTCACAATGTCCAAGTAAAGTCCTGAATAAACTAATATTTGCCAGTATTGCCATTGATCTGACGAATAAAGTCATCGTTGGCGTTTCACAATCCTCAAATGAGCTTAACTGGCAGTTAATTTATTTGTAGCTATTCAATTCTTTTCTCAAACTTTGTGAAACAGACCCTTAGGGCCTATTTCAAAATGGAAGTAAAGTCCCGAATAAGATATTTGTCATTTACCTGACGAAAAAAGTCATCGTTTGCGTTTCACAATCTTGAAATGAGCTTACCTGGTAGATAAAGAGCTAAGTTTTTTTTCTGGCAGTTATTTGTTAATTAGCTATCCAATACTTATACATTGTGAAACAGGGTCTGTAGTATCTTAATTTATGTTATAGATTACATAATAGGGAAGTGGTAAGTTGTTCAACTAATGTTCTACGACTAATTAGGTACGTATTAGTTAATTAGAAACTAATCAAGTGATTAGATGAAGGTGATTACCTTGTGTGATCAGTCAGATACATAGCCCAAAGTGATCTATGATTGATCAATATCGGGTCAGCGGTTTAAGCGTAAAGACGTAACAATCTTGTCTACAGGCAGAGAGACAATTATTAATTACTTTCGCGTTTATAATTGACCGAAGCGGACATTTTGTTATCGTGTGTCCGGATGTTTTCCTCTACATTTCATGAACAGATTCTATGAAGGAATAGACTTTTTATGTTTTATTTATTTTTCTTATACACAGTGTTTTTTTATGTCCGTTAATTTCAAGGGTGCATCCTTGAGCTTAAATTAAGTAACTTTTTCAAAGACACCGATATTCTAATTAACTCCATTTCGGAGATAATCAATATTAAATTTTTATCTTATATCTTACGAGCGTGTACACTTGACTTAGGGCTGCTTAAATATTGATTAGTGTTAAGTATGAGATAATACATTTGCTACTAAACGAAAAACTATCTCGGACGATTGATGTTCAAAATGACATTGAAGTCAAAGTTTTCAATTGTTTCGTTGAGTTAAATGTAATGCCCGTGTTACAACAACGCTATATGCAACAATTAATTACATTAAAAATGTAAAAAAAATTTTTTACAATATTGACTACGACTTATAGTTTCCTTAAGGTACAGTACAGGTCATATGTCGACAGAGTGCCTAGTCATTCTAGTCAAAGTTCCAATAGTTTACGCTCCGTAGCGTAGCATGGTCATTGCTCTCTATCACTCTTCCATATTAGTGCGACAGAGACAGTTGTGTTTCGTTTGCTACGGAGCGTTACTTATTGGCATTGTCTATGCATCCTGTATCTTTATTAAGCAGTGTAATCGATGTACGTTCGCGGCGAACTCTCTGCGCGCTCGCCTCGCTTTCAAACATAAACAATTGGCACGTTTGCTAGGCACCCAGGTCGGATATGACAAGTCACATGACTTCCGTACATTAATTAAGTTTCAACTGTCGTTTTTTATTAACATCTGGTTGATTGTCATGGCTGAGAACATTTTGGACATTGTTGTGACAAACCTAATAATGTATTTCCGATTTATTTATAATTTTTTATGCCTTACGATTAAGCTTTTTTTCTGCTACATCGGTGACAAATAATAAAATTGTCACCTTGGTTAGGCAACTTCGCAAATCTCAACTACAACAACTATCCTTTAAAATTTGGCAAGCAGATTTAGAGTCTGCTTATATATATGTAGGTAGTTTTTGGGGTTCCATATCTCTAAAGAAAAACGGAACCCTTTTAAGATCACTTTGTTGTCCGTCCATCCATCAGTCCGTCCGTCCATTCGTCTATCCGTCCATCTGTCTGTCAAGACCCTTTATTTCGAGAACGCGTGGACGTATCGAGTATAAATAAAAATCATATACTCAGGTCTACAGTCCATTGAAGGTGTGAAAAAATAAAACTACTAAGTTAATGTAGAAAAAAGATACAGCGGTTTATGCCGCTAAAACGTGGCGGTTTATGCCGTAAAAACGTATATTTCGACGCTCTCAAGGGAATCAAAATTTATAGAGTACTTTCGATTGACGTAGAACTATGAAAGTTGGCAAGTATTTAATATCGTCGTACATTAGACATACTTACAGGGAAAAATCTGAAAACTATACATTTGTAATAAATAACAAAATAAGTTAAATGTGTACGGAACCTTCGGTGGGCGAGTCTGACTCGCACTTGCCCGGATTTTTGCCCTAGTATTATTAACGTTTTAGTAAAATTTCATAGAAAACATTCTACAGTCGCATCTCGTGTTAGCCAAGCCGACAAAGCAATTGGGCCCGCTATTAAACTTAAACCATTCCGCATATTTTCATTACGCGGCAATGAAGTCATTTGCGGCTAATTGTCGGCAAAGTTGCACGCAATGAACTTTACTATTCGCTTTTGGCATTTGTTGTCATTTGGTATGAATTATAAAAAGATTTAAGGTAAGCTGGGGTAAGACTATCACCAGGGCAAGACTAACACTTACCTATAGTTCGTTATTTAGTTAGTTCTTCTGGGTATTTTCCGCAAATCGACAACCTTTTGCGTAAAAGGAGGCAGGTAGTGCTACTCTAACCACCCCAGCTTATAGGAAAAGACAAGCACTTATAAGGCAATCTTACTGTTAGTCTTGCCTCGAGCAAAATAAACTATGTTCGTCTTACACCACCTTACCTTATTGGTTGTTGTAAAATGAGGAAAGTAAGACCGGCGGGCCAGATAAAATCCTTTCGTGGGCTGGAGCTGGCCCGCGGGCCGTAATTTGCCCACCACTGGTCTAAGCAAAGAGGCCGTTCGAAAAAACTACCTAAAGCTTTTTGCGTAGGACGCCGCAGAGTACGGAAGAGAAGTTAACTATAATTACACAACTAGTCCTGATAACCATCTTACTATGCATTGTTATACGTTTAGTATAATTAAGCACCTTATGTCTAGGCTAATAAGGTCCAGTGTTGAAGAAACACATTACTTTGATTATTAGGAACACTTAAAGGTATTTAAATGAACAACTCACGATGTAAATCAGGTTCGGTAACGCTTAGATGGTTATCCTACCTACACGCCAATTCGAGTTTTAGTTAGTAGATCTGTTTCCGATATGATACTGACCCGTCAGTGTCAAAAGTGACGTTTTTGGTTGAAGAAATGTCACTTTGGACAGTGACAGATCA
Source organism: Cydia pomonella (assembly GCF_033807575.1). Lineage (NCBI taxonomy): Eukaryota > Metazoa > Arthropoda > Insecta > Lepidoptera > Tortricidae > Cydia > Cydia pomonella. The sequence goes on along the minus strand of NC_084703.1, from coordinate 5,667,099 downwards.
GTATCATATCGGAAACAGATCGAATTAGCCTGCTAACTTTACATGAAAAATATATAAGTACAGTCAAGGTACTAAATATCGATACGGACAAAGTGACAAAAATATGTACACACTACCTTAATATATAGGCAACAAGGTCGTGTATACATATTTTTGGCACTTTATGCGTATCGATATTTAATACCTTGACTGTACATATATGTGGCATAGTCTTTGATTGCAAAGGCGTTGTATGGCGCCATACATTATGCGGTAACTCTTATGAGCCCTTAATCCTTGGAGCGTTCTCCGATTTCACGAAATAACGCTCGATAGATGGCGTTGGCGCTCGGTACGCGAGCGCCGGCAACGCGACGCGCGTTTCAATGCAGACTAGAATAATCTTGATAGTTTTCAATATAATTTCAAGCAACATTAATTTTAGTGTTATATGATATCATATGGGCACTCTTTATTTTATTTTATATGCACAGTAGTTTTTTTTATGTACACTACTACTAAGTGTACAGACTACAGAGTGTACTATAACCCTTGCTCTTTATTCTGTCTCTTTCACACCAATGGAAAATGAAGAAGTTAGTAAATGACTGCAGGTATAAATAAAGTATATTCGTGCGATAGAGAGACAGATAGTGTTTCGTTGTCGTATCGTAAACGATTGGCATGTTGGCCACACACTTGCTTGGTGCCTAGCCAAAATACCAATCGTTTGCGTATATTAGTGCGATAGAGAGACAGTAGTGTTTCGTTGTCGTATCGTAAACGATTGGCATGTTGGCTACGCACCCATGATACCTAGCCAAGAAGCCAATCGATTGCGCATATTAGTGCGATAGAGAGACAGATAGTGTTTCCTTGTCGTATCGTAAACGTTTGGCATGTTGGCTACGCACCCATGCTGCCCAGCCAAGATGCTAATCGTTTGTGCATATTAGTACGAGAGAGAGACAGATAGTGTTTCGTTGTCGTATCGATTGGCATGGTGGCTACGCACCCATGCTGCCTAGTCAAGATGCCAATCGTTTGCGCACATTAGTGCTATAGAGTTTCAGTGTTATTTGAAATCACGTTAGAGTTTGTATTATTATTTATGACCCGAATGAAGTCCATCCAGGTTCTTATGATGGAGTCAGGAGTTGGTCACCAGAACTCCTAATCTACTCATTATAATTCCATCGTGCTTGGGCTCAAAAGATTAGCCCTGACGAACACCATCGATCTAGATGAGGTCCAGGGTCTCATGACGGAGTCAGGAGTTGGTCACCAGAACTCCCCAGAACTCCTAATCTACTCATCATAACTCCATCGAGTTTGGGCTCAATAGATTTACCCTGATGAGCACCATCAATCTAGATGAAGTCCAGGGGCTCATGATGGAGTCAGGAGTAGGTCACTAGAACTCCTAATCTACTCATTATAATTCCATCGTGTTTGGGCTCAAAAGATTTGCCCTGACGAGTACCATCGATCTAGATGAAGTCCAGGGTCTCATGATGGAGTCAGGAGTTGGTCACCAGAACTCCTAATCTACTCATTATAATTCCATCGTGTTTGGGCTCAATAGATTTGCCCTCACGAGCACCATCAATCTAGATGATGTTCAGGGTCTCATGATGGAGTCAGGAGCTGGTCACTAGAACTCCTAATCTACTCATTATAATTCCATCGTGTTTGGGCTCAAAAGATTTGCCCTGACGAGTACCATCGATCTAGATGAAGTCCAGGGTCTCATGATGGAGTCAGGAGTTGGTCACCAGAACTCGTAATCTATTTATCATAACTCCATCGTGTTTGGGCTCAATAGATTTACCCCGACAAGCACCATCAAATTACCATTATGATGAATAGATTAGGAGTTCTGGTGACCAACTCCTGAGTCCATCATGAGACCCTCGACTAAATCTAGATCGATGGTACTCGTCAGGGCAAATCTTTTGAGCCCAAACACGATGGAGTTATGATGAATAGACTAGGAGTTCTGGTGACCAACTCCTGAGTCCATCATGAGACCCTGGACCTGATCTAGATTGATGGTGCTCGTCAGGGCAACTCTATTGAGCCCAAACACGATGGAGTTATGATGAGTAGATTAGGAGTTCTGGTGACCAACTCCTGACTCCATCATGAGACCCTGGACCTCATCTAGGTCGATGGTGCTCGTCATAGCAAATCTCATGAGCCCAAACACGTTGGAATTATAATGAGTAGATTAGGAGTTCTAGTGACCAACTCCTGACTCCATCATGAGACCCTGGACTTTATCTAGATTGATGATGCTCGTCAGGGCAAATCTATTGAGCCCAAACACGATGAGGTTATGATGAGTAGTTTAGGAGTTCTGGTGACCAACTCCTGACTCCATCATGAGACTCTGGACCTCATCTAGATCGATGGTGTTCATCAGGGCAAATCTATTGAGCCCAAACACGATGGAGTTATGATCAGTAGATTAGGAGTTCTGGTGACCAACTCCTGACTCCATCATGAGACCCTGGACCTCATCTAGGTCGATGGTGTTCGTCAGGGCAAATCTATTGAGCCCAAACACGATGGAGTTATGATGAGTAGATTAGGAGTTCTGGTGACCAACTCCTGACTCCATCATGAGACCCTGGGCCTCATCTAGATCTATGGTGCTCGTCAGGGCAAATCTTTTGAGCCAAAACACGATGGAATTATAATGAGTAGATTAGGAGTTCTAGTGACCAACTCCTGACTCCATCATGAGACCCTGGACTTTATCTAGATTGATGGTGCTCGTCAGGGCAAATCTATTGAGCCCAAACACGATGGCGTTATGATAAGTAGATAAAGAGTCCTGGTGACCAACTCCTGACTCCATCATGAGACCCTGGACCTCATCTAGATCGATGGTGTTCGTCAGAGCAAATCTTTTGAGCCCAAACACGATGGGATTATAATGAGTAGATTAGGAGTTCTGGTGACCAACTCCTGACTCCATCATGAGAACTTGGACTTCATCCGGGTCAAAAATAATAATGCAAATGCAAACCCTAACGTAATTTCAAGTAAAAATGCGTTTTTCAGAAAATCGCAGCCAAATAACACTAGACCCTACTCATAGTGTTGTGTTCCTGCCGGTGAGTAAGGTTGCCAGAGCTCAACGAGGGGCGGGAGGGGGTTAGAGTCGGCAACGCGCATGTAACTCCTCTGGAGTTGCAGGCGTACATAGGCTACGGATACTGCTTACCATCAGGCGGGCCGTAAGCTTGTTTGCCACCGACGTAGTATAAAAAAAAGGACCACTGAAAATCCATCAATAAGCGAAAGTCTGTTAAGCATAGTGTAAAAAATGAACTTTTATTAAGATTTTCTAATCGCAGTATATAGCACTTCTCGGAACTCCGTAGCTGATTACGATCGCAACGAATGCCTGACAATCGAGCACAGGTCCGTCCTCTAAGCGCGCTCCGCGCGGACTGAGAGCGGGGCGTCGCTGCTGCGTGATTTATACGTGTTTTAAAAAAATATAAATTTACGGCAATGTAGGTCCCATAGTTATGATTTTTTTTTATAGGTTAACATAAAGTTACAGTTTGCTATAATATTATTTTTAAAGCAAAATATGCGTACAATTTGCGGAAAAAAAATATAATAAAACCCTGTTTTCGCCAAAAAAATGAAGAAAACTCGGAAGGTATTTTATCAGATTTTTCAAATGAATCTTCGATTGTTAATCATTCCAGCCCCTCGTACGATATAATGTGAATCAAATTGTAGTTCATTCATGTACCAAATGATTCTTGTTTACAGCAAAATTGAGAACCGAAACGCCACATCTCACTGCAAAATTTGGAAAAGACTCCCAAAAAAACTCATTAAAAAAGAGGTTTAAAAGAGAAAATGAAAATTTGAACTGTTGGAGCCGCTAGTTTAGGAAACGATTATTTAAGTACGTTACCAGTTTTTGAATAAATACTAATAGTTACGTCGTAATCTTGAATGAAAAAGGAAGCATTTTACAAAATACGCTCGTCTGTAGGAATAAGGACTCTTAATTGGTCAATAAAAATTTTGTTTGGCTGAAATTAAATTCTATATATATTATATAAACTTCTTGCGCGGCCTTACAATGTTTGACATTGTCAAACAGCGCACTGCACAGTCGAGTCCTTGGAGGAATTAACAACTGGAGACGCCTTGCCTGTAAATTTCTGTACAAAATAGTCTGCCGATTTTTGTGAGGGGCACGGGCACGTCAAATGTATAGCTTTATACGTAACGTACAAATAGCCATGTCAGATAAACGTCAGTTTATACAATTATTAAAATGTCTCACTAAAATACTGAATTAGTTTACAATAGTTTATTTATCTTTGAGTTTTTACAATTAAAACAATACAAATCCTTCCTTCAATCGCTTGAGTTTTTGCTCTCTCAGTCGTAATCTAACTGTCAATGTCACATTTTACCAAAACCGCGGCAAAACTATCTGTCACTTGTCAAACACTTGACAGAATAAAACTAAAAGATCGTTCGAGATATCCTTAATATCTAATATTCGGCCAACCTGATAATCTAGAAGTTTGTCCTCAAACTCAATCTAGCAGGTACTGAACAGTATAAAACCTTGTTTTTCAATGAACCACACGAGTATACATAAGTTCATACATTAGTCTCTAATGTGCCATCATGAATTTGTTTAATTAACCTTATTTACGCAAAATTTTGTAACATTTCACCCTTCAATACACTGGTCTCTAATATGCGGCCGTGTATATCCCCTTTGTCAATCCAAAACATTAACAATATCCACCTGAGATGGCATTTCACTCCACACCACACCAGTCACTAATGCGGCTGTATGAACCTGATCACTCAGTCTAAAACATAAACAATATTCATCTGAGGTGACATTTTCCATTTCACTCCGCACCACTCAAGTCACTAGAGTAGCCGTGTGAACCTGGTCACTCAGTCTAAAACATCAACAATATTCATCTGAGGTGACATTTCCATTTCACTCCGCACCACACTAGTCACTAGTGCAGCCGTGTGAACCTGATCACTCAATCTAAAACATCAACAATATTCATCTGAGGTGACATTTCCATTTCACTCCGCACAACACTAGTCGCTAGTGCAGTCGTGTGAACCTGGTCACTCAGTCTAAAACATCAACAATATTCACCTAATGTGACATTTCATTCTAAACCACATTAGTCTCTACCGTAACCATGAGCCTGGTCACCCAGTCTACAACATTAACAATATTCACCTGGTGTGACATTTCACTCTAAACCACATTAGTCTCTAGTGTAGCCGTGGACTTGGTCACTCAGTCTGCAACATTAACAATATTCACCTGCTGCGACATTTTATTCTAAACCACAGTAATCTCTAGTGTAGCCGTGACCCTGGTCACTCAGTCTACAACATTCACAATATTCACCTGGTGCGACATTTTATTCTAAACCACAGTAATCTCTAGTGTAGCCGTGACCCTGGTCACTCAGTCTACAACATTAACAATATTCACCTGGTGCGACATTTTATTCTAAACCACAGTAATCTCTAGTGTAGCTGTGACCCTGGTCACTCAGTCTACAACATTAACAATATTCACCTGGTGCGACATTTTATTCTAAGCCACAGTAATCTCTAGAGTAGCCGTGAACCTGGTCACTCAGCCTACAACATTAACGATATTCTCTTGATGTGACATTTAAATCCAAACCGCACCAGTCTTTATTGTGACGGGTGAACCGGTTCACTCAGTCTATCCATATTTACCAACAAATAACAGCAAAAAAGGCAACACTAAATCTTTTCATACTTGAATGTCTTTTGACAACAATAAACATGACGTTTTCATAAACTAAAATCATTTTCTTTGACTTTCATTTTCTTTACTAAGTACATCAAGTTTCTTAGGTTAGGTGGAATGGCCTTCTTTTCAGGCATACAATTATATTTTCACTAACTATTCTCACTATCGGTTACTTTGTTCAGATCAATCAACATATCATATTGTATCATCTAAAAGTCAAAAAATATTTTGAATAATCTGCTAAACCTGAATCATCAACATATCAATCATCATAATGCTATACTTTAAATTTGCATGACTGTATACAATCTATAACCTGGACATTTTTGCATTTTCCTTGTGTCGGTCTTATGCCCTATTATTTTGTTAACTGCCCTATTTCCACCTGTAATTCTATAAATATCTGAATTTTGTGTACCTACTTTATACATTTATTTATTTCATTTTCAATACAAACTTACAGTGTACACCAAATCGCTTATATGAGAACAATTACATAAAAAAAAAGTCAAAGTATGTTACAGGTTTAAACATATCTATAAACATAGCTATATACATTCTACATATATTTCCATAAGTCATGAGGTTCAGTAAATAGGGCAAATGCAGCATCTGCTTCAATAGTGCAGTCATCAATACATCATTCAGTTACGGATCGACCTAATATATATATAACAGGAAACAGGTCTACCTTAGGCACATAATCTACCATATCACGACGTTGGCAATGGCGGCAATGCTCATCTCACAGTTATGGTCACGCCAGTAGTGATCTGACCATCTGCGACATCGAACATAGGACTGCGCTCGAGCAATCCCCACAATCGGTTATCAGTTCAGCCTTCAGAAGAAAAGCCCTCGCCCCCGAATGTCAGCAAGCAGCACCGCAGAACCTCTGCGCCTCGTGCGCCTTCCAAAACGCATCAGGGATCTCGTGACGTAGCCGATTTATGCTCAGCGGCTCCAATTGCTCCGACGGCCGTGCACCGCTCCGGCGTCCAGTCTCGCACAGCCGTTTAGCGGTACAGACTCGTACCGCCATTCAGACGTGTAGCCTCGCGTTAGAAGTCCAGACTCGCACTGTCGCTCAGACGTGCAGACTCTTGCCAGTACATTCTGCAATCATAACTCAGGACAATATCTGTGTTCGGCTTAACATAGCATGTTTCATTCAACATTTGAAATTACGGTTGAACTATCTTTGCTTACTAAATATTTTCTAATAATTTATCAAAATACTTTTTACTAAATGTTTGATCAAAACGAATTACTTAAATATGAACTGAGGAGGCCTGTGCCCAGCAGTGGGACATTATCTTGTAAAAATGATAATGGCTTCAATTTCATTGACATGCATCAAAATGCAAACTTACAAAACAAGACACAAAGTCTCATATTAAAAATAGGTTTTATATTAGTTAAATTATGTCAATAAATATGTGATCAAAATATTGACTTAAATTGTAGATCCAATACTGTATGAGCTATAGCAAGCTATCTTAGTCACAATAGTAATTACCGGCAATGTAACCCATTTCTCCATTGTAAAAATGATAATGGCTTCAATTTCATTGACTGCATTAAAATGCAAACTTACAAGACAAGTCACCAACTCTCATATTAAAAATAGGTCTTATATTAGTTAAATAATGTCAATAAACATATGATCAAAATTTTGACTTAAGTTGTAGATCCAATACTGTATGAGCTATAGCAAGCTATCTTAGTCACAATAGTAATTACCGGCAATGTAACCCATTTCTACATTGTAAAAATGATAATGGCTTCAATTTCATTGACTGCATTAAAATGCAAACTTACAAGACAAGTCACAAACTCTCATATTAAAAATAGGTCTTGTATTAATTAAATAATGTCAATAAACATATGATCAAAATTTTGACTTAAGTTGTAGATCCAATACTGTATGAGCTATAGCAAGCTATCTTAGTTACAATAGTAATTATCGGCAATGTAACCCATTTCTCCATTAAGTCATTGTACTAGAGTCGGCATCTCTAACAAAATGTTTCCACACCTCAATGAAGTGTCGGCACTTCATTAGGTTTAGTACGACTCCGACTACAGGCGTGATACACGCATGTGACAAAAAAAAGTTATTTTTTTTTAAATAAACTGAAAATGCCTTTGTGCGTTATGAAAATGCATTCTAATAATATCAAGAAACGTAATTAAAGCAATATAATAAAGATTCAATGCGAAAAGCTCTTGTTTTAAGCTCATTTAGATTATTTTCAAACGTCACTTTAAACACTCACGGTGGTACGCCATTTTCTGTGGCGCATAAATTACATCTCGCAGATGTAATACATAGGTACTAATGATTACTTACCTTATTCTTTGCAAAATAATAATTATATACCTACACCAATAATGATATATTACTCTTTATCTCGTAATTTTTTTTGTAGTTTCTTCTCTTCTCATATTTAAAGAGTATATTATGCTATAAGTGCGATTTGATCAAAATTGCTACGAGTACGAGAGTCAAATAGAAAGTTCAAAGCTTTATGACTATTTTTATAAATCTTAATGTCGTCCGTATCACATACGTAAAACAATTTAAATACACTTATAAGGAAATACAATACATTTTATCTAGATTCTTTACAATGCATATGTAGACAGAAAATGAACAGTTGTCATAACAGTTTCGCCTCTGGCTAGCTACACAGCTATCCTTATTCTTTAGCTTAGTGACAGATGTCAAACGCCGAAAATGGCGGACACAATTTGTTCTCGATAGCCTGTCTAGTATATTTATGTCAATGCATTTCTCACAAACAAAAAAAAAGATTATGATTATGATCTTTTAATGTTAATTCTCCATACAGAATGTTATATACCAATAATTTATTTTATTTTAACTCTTGTAATTAAAAATATGTCTTGTACCACTTATTATTATAAGTATTTTATTTATACACTAGCAGTTTTTGAAGCGGATGCATGTATATCACAGCACTTGTGTTTATCTAGTGCCAATAATTTATTACCATTTCATGACATTGTCAGATTTCAACAAATTTGCTTGCATGAAACTTTCAAATACTTCAACTTGTTGAAACAAGGAACATGTGTGGAGTATACTTAACTTTTGTTATAGCAGCAAATACAGCATCCCCTTAACTTTTGACATAATACCTGCAGTCATCTCTCACCGCAGATTGCTTTTACTGTAAAGAATCCCTTGCACCATCCAGTTCGGGGAGGACACCCATCACGCACTTGCAGTACCCATTTGTGAAGACATTTGGAGATTCTAACAACACACAACATGCAACATGTTACATCTCACTCCACATTATCACTCGTCATGTAGATAAATACAGTGGAATCCATTTATTAGTCAACCACTTACTATGACATAATTATTGTGTGAAAGTTTGAATATAAAATTCCTTGTAACAAAATCGCATAAGATGACTTGGCTTAAAGTGACAATTCGCTTAGTATGACCTATTTATCCTATTTTTATCAAATCATGGCTGACACATTCACTGGTTTTTATGGCAGTCCCCACACTTTCTACGCGAGGATGCTTGGTGCATGCTTGGCGTCTAAGTTGTTTAGTTTTGATTCTAATTGACAAGTTGATAATTGGTACAAAATTAATAAAAATCATCTCTCATAAAGGAATTTGAGATTAATTAAGACAACATAAACAACAACTAGGTTTTATATGACATCCACTTAGTATGACATATTTGTCACGATCGATTGATGTCATTATATGCAGATTCTACTGTAAAATTATTGCACTGTAAGTTAACTCTGTAATATGAATCTTGAAATATTATTCTTCTTGTAGCAAGGCATTCAGTAACATTCTTTGGTTGCACTCAAGTAATTAGTATGAGTAAGTAGGTCTTCATGACTAACCAAGACTTAGTCGATATCTCTTAATATCGACACAATTTGCATTCCACAACAAAATATTATTATGAATAATAATTCTATATGCATAGATATATAAATATGTGTGTCCTGATTGACTGATTCATTAACACAGAGCCGAAAGAACTAAAACTAATAATTAATAAATGGCCACTTTTACAAGTATCATAACTAAGAATTAGACAACAGGCCTAATTCTTATTTACTCATCACTGAATTAACTACCTCTGATAATACAGTCAACATCAAGAATTCATGTGTAAAAGAATTTCATACTTTTTTCTTTTTTACTGCACATGTTACTACAACCATACCATTTGGACAACACAGGCCTTTAGTGGCTATGCTGGCTTGATATATTTCATTTGAAACATGTTAACAAATATTAATTATTCAGTTAACATAACAATTTTGATCTGTCGGAAACATACCTCAAAGCGACTAATCTTTTGTATTAGTCAATTTTATGTCTGGCAGTAATACTCACATGTCATTATTTAAACCAATACTTACTTGTAAATTATGTGAATGCCAATGAAACATTCTATAATTTGACCTTACCTCACTTCATCTTGTGATTATATATTTTTATACCTCCAAACCTTTTACACACGGCCATAGTGCATATTTGAGTGCAATAATTCTTCAACAATTAGGCCTTTGTGGGTATGCCAACCCCCATCTTGTTCACCCTGCAATTTCATCTTAGAATTCTAACATGAAGCTTTACTCAATATTAAATAACCAAACTTTCGTATCTTTCTTTGCATGTTTTAAGGTTAGCATATGAGCATTGTTGTTCACATGGGTATATGCCATTATAGCTATGATTTCATGCTGTAAAATGTTTTCATATATGTAATACTCAGGATTCAAGATTTGTTAGACACTATAGCACTCAGTTTGCTCTGTCAACATGAACTCTGAACATGATGGCCTGTCCCAGTTTTCCTTTTTTTTTGTTCTTTGATATTTCTTCAGTTCTTTGCCACTTCCGATATTAAAATGTCTCACTAAAATACTGAATTAGTTTACAATAGTTTATTTATCTTTGAGTTTTTACAATTAAAACAATACAAATCCTTCCTTCAATCGCTTGAGTTTTTGCTCTCTCAGTCGTAATCTAACTGTCAATGTCACATTTTACCAAAACCGCGGCAAAACTATCTGTCACTTGTCAAACACTTGACAGAATAAAACTAAAAGATCGTTCGAGATATCCTTAATATCTAATACAATACATATGACCATTGGCCGAGGTTTTCGGCAGAGGTATAAGCTCTTAAAGGCGCTAACCCGTCTGTCGTTACCCCGAAAGGTCGAGACGCTCGCGGCACAATACACGTGGGGTCTATTTTGAGCTCTAGTCAAGATTTCTACAATTACTCAATACTTTTTATTTTTAGCATAATATTATATTAGAATAAAGGGTAGCAAACAATCTTGACGTGTCTTTTTATTGAATAACACTTTTGAAAAACAATGCACAGCAAATATGTAACAATTATATAGCAAGGATATATTATATTTAGACTCTTATGATTTCATGGTTAATATTTTTTGAAGCTTATTTAAATAAATCACTCATTACGGTTAGAGCGTATTCAAAAAAGGGTTCACTCGTCACTTACCTTTTCAGGCACGTGTTATGGCTAAAAGATCAATATCCTATCACAGGAAACTGCAATATTTCAAGATGGATTCCCTAGAAGACCGACGGACGCTCCTGGATGCAAATTTTTTGTACAAGTTAGTGAACCACAAAATAGATTGTCCACAACTGCTGACATTGTTAAACTTTCGTGCTCCATCCCGTTTCCCCCGTAATGCTATCACCCCACTTTACGCCCCGCTTAGAAGGTCAGTTTCAGGCACTAACTCTCCAATATGCAGGTTATGTAAAATTGCTAATGGTTGCTGTGACAAGGTGGATATGCACTATGACCCACTAAATAAATTTCTAAAATCTTAAATTTAAGTTTAAATTTTGGTAGTTCTATAGTTGTTTACTTATATTTGTTTCGCATGCCGTGTATACCTGTAAGTAATTGTGACACCACTCCTTACATGTATTAGCTTGTACGTTTTTAATGTATCGATGTCAACAATTGTTGGTGAACCTTAAATAACAAAAAAATATTTCAACAAATTGGCATTATAAGAGAAGCAGTAGGTACAATGATCCCCACACTAGGCTCAGCCTGTAACGTGAGAATCTCAGAGAAGTATCGAGTATATTATTGTTAAAGCTACTAAATTATATATAAGATTTTTTATTTTATGACTAACTATCCAACCAAGTATAAAGACTTTAATCCGTTATAAATAATAGTCAAGATTGTTTACCCATGTTCTAATGCTAAAATAAGAGCTCCGTGAACAAAGTTCTGTACGGAGCTTTAAAAATGAGATATAGTTTTTGCCATTCGCATAAAACACGGAATACTGTACACCACTGATATGAAGCTTCCTGATTCAGTATCGATATTAGCAAACAGTCTGTAACACTGTTATGCCTGCTTTCATAATACTACGTGAACCCGGCCAGTTACAGCATGGACTGTCCGCCGTGGACACGAGGCTCGCATGCGCTCGGCACGTGAGCGCAATATAGTATGAGACATGTACGTATATGGGTACTAGCGGCGAGGGAAAGTTTTATATATTTGCATGTCGAAAGATTTACGTTTTGTTATTCGGACTTTATAAAAAGGTGCGGTAAGTGATATGTATAAATAAAAAGGTATTTTTTAGCTGAAGCAGCTTACCAAAACGCATTCAATAAAATTAAGTAGACATAAGTGGACAGCACTAAGCAAACTCCAGCGGAGTTGGTAAATAATGAGTAATAAAGCCTCATTCTAATTGCAGTCATTTTATAATTTTGAAATGCGGCAACTTTTAAATGGTAAATTAGGTATGTAATTGTTTATTTAAAAAAAAGTTTCGCAAACCAGAGCCCCTAGTGTAAATTTATTCCATAGCGAAAAGTGACGTACGCGTTCGCGTTAAGTCCCATTTTGTATGGGATTTAGAAACAGCGCACCAAGCGGGACGTTTTGGAAACTCAAAATTCCATACAAAATGAGACTTAACGCAAACGCATACGTCAAGTTTCGCTATCGAATACATTTACACTAGGGGTACAGATATCGTCGTGAATCGAATAAGTATATAATTTCACTTTTTTTTTAATAAGTGGTTTAGATATAATTTACAAACAAAATATGAAAGGATTAACTTTTCCCCTTCGACTTTTTCTCAATGAAGGTACTTAATAAATAATAGTTTTATACCTATATGAGGAACCTATGGGAAGATCAAGCGTGAGACAAATCCGCGAAAACATTTTTTTAAAGTGAAATTGTATGATATACGGAACCTTTAAGACGCGAGTTCGACTCGCACTTGGCCGATTTTTTAAAATGATGTATACGTTATACTGTGTCACCTCGGCCCTTAAGGCCATGCTTTGTTGCACAGACAAACAGAACAAACACACAAAAAGTTCACATGGCATTGAATCTACAAACATTTCATATTAATGGGAGTAATCTGACACTGTCTTGAGGTCTTATATACACCATCACCTGAGGTCCAATTACTACAAGACAACCTCAATAACGCTCATATTTATAAAAGGGCATTTATTTGTATGATGAACACGAATATTTGTTCCTGAGTCTTGGGTGTGTTCTATGTATTATTTATATGTTATAGGTATATGTTATGTACTTATGTAAGCGCTGGTGGCCTAGCGGTAAGAGCGTGCGACTTGCAATCCGGAGGTCGCGGGCTCAAACCTCGGCTTGTACCAATAAGTTTTTCGGAACTTATGTACGAAATATCATTTGATATTTACCAGTCGCTTTTCGGTGAAGGAAAACATCGTGAGGAAACCAGACTACTAATCCCAACAAGGCCTAGTTTTACCCTCTGGTTTGGAAGGTCAGATGGCAGTCGCTTTCGTAAAAACTGGTGCCTATGCCAAATCTTGGGATTACTTATCAAGCGGACCCCAGGCTCCCATGAGCCGTGGCAATATGCCGGGACAACGCGAGGAAGAAGAAGAAGTATGTATATTATGTACTTATATTGTTGTCTGAATCCACAACACAAGCCTTCTTGAGCTTATTGTGGGGCTTAGTCAATTTGTGTGATAATGTCCTATAGTATTAATTTTATATATTTAGTTATTTAAAACTCAAAAATACGTGTTATTAAGTAAAATAACATCACTACTTTTATAGGTTTGTTTGTGTTATTACTTCGGAATGGTGTCAATGTGCTACCATAAATGAATTCAGCACCCCTGATTTATACGAAAACGATACGAAACATGGCCTAGCAGCTTCACTGATATAGATATCAAGATAAAATTGAAAGCCTTAAATAAAGTTTCAGAGCGGATATCTCAAAAAGTATAGGTATAAGATATCGAAAAACTTGACTAAATAAAACTTTCATTTTTTATTAATGGCCATCTCATAGTTTCCGAGATATGGGACCAAAAAACCGAAAATTGGGACCTTCAAACCCCTCTCTCCCCCGGCTCAAGGGCTACGGCCGGGGACTTGATATGTTCACCTCCTAACTAGTCCAAACAAAGTTACAATGTCTAAAATTGTGTTCCAAGCATTTCCCTCTATACCCTTTTACATCAAGCTTTTATTTAGTTTCACCTGTCCCGTTGTCTGTAATCAAATCTTGCAAGTTAAATTTGACCCATTTCCCGGTTTCCAATGAAGCTGAAAATTTGCATATATATGTAAGTCGGGTGACAATGCAATTTTATGGTACCATCGAGCTGATCTGATGATGGAGACAGGAGGTAGCCACAGAAACTCTGTGATAAAACAACGCGACCTCATTGCGTTTGGGGTTTTTAGAATTGTCTCGATGAGTATTAGTTTTGCCCGTGGAAAGAAAAGTCAGCGATTAAAGCTTGTACCAAAAATGAAATTTTTGCCAAAAAAATATTTTGAGCATTCGTTGCCTGGCCGTATACATTTTGTTTGTCTGACTAAATTAGCGTCACATGCCGAAGTGTACAAATTGGAAATGCACATTAATATAGTTAAACCATGTTAGCCTGACGTTTATAAATGTGTGGGTATTAAGTATGGCGGGACAATGCGTGCGTGATACGCGAACGTGTGGTACAAGTGAAAAGGTTCGTCGTGGAATTCGTGGATGTGATTCTTTCTGTCGCGGACCGGGACACTGTGGAACGACGCCATACTTGGTGTTGGCAAAGAGTCGTAAAATTTGGCAAAGATAATCTTGGGTGTGTAGCCTAGATGCCACGCTGAACAGTTTCCCAAGATTCTTACTAAATTTCATATACCCACTTTTGTTAGAACAATATAAAGTTATCGACAAAGTGCGGGGTGGGATATAGGTCCTCGATTTAATACTATAATTAATGTGCCTGTATAATATGTCAATGAATTCCATTGATTAATAGTGCGTGACACTCTAACATGTGCCTAGTAAAAAAAGAAAGTCTTAGTAATCATTTCGGTATCCACGTAGGTTCCAGCAGTTGTTCGTAGTTGAAATTCATATGTAAATAACTGATAATGGAGGAGAGTAAGTAAAAGTATTTGTACATTATCGGAAATAGTAAGTATAGCAAAATAAAGATAAAGATAGTTTATTTTCTAAGTACTTAGGCATATTATAATGCGGTTATGAAGTTCATATAAAGCTACGCCGGCTCTAACCCTACACCTCTGATCCGAGAAGATTTAAATCCCTCCTAAATTGTAGGAGGGTATCCCAAAAATGGGACCGGCAAGAAACTCGGCTACGATAATAAACAGTTTAATACTATGTTTAGTTTAAGTTCTTCAATAAATCAATAAAAATTACTAGCAAAAAGCTGAAACTTTAACATTACAGCGTGTTACAGATAATGTATCTATTCGTGATATAAAGCAACCTTACTGTACTCTTACCGTATTCGATTAAAAATAGACGACCTTGTAAAATCGCTATCGCTCATGGTTGGCGGCGCGCAGCGTTTCCTGGCGCGACACGCTTACAATTCGGCGTTAACTTATGAATAGCTATTGTTTTTGCAGAAACCATACTGCTAGACTTAAAAGGCTGTATGGCACTTGTTTATAGATACCTTATTTTAATATGGTGTGGCATGATGGCAGAAATTTAAAGGTTTTAATACTTTGTATAAGGTTAGATGGGCTAAGAGAAATATAATACTTGTAGGGAAACCTGTGAAAAAACTGTGTTTTCTATTACCCCACTGTCCCATGACCTTAAGTAAATTGAATGATTACTTACAATGTTTGGAATTAGTGTGTAGTCTTTTAAAATACTAGCTATGCACTATGGGAAATGATAAATAAAGATTGTGATGTTGTGATGTAATGTAAACAATACATTTTTTAAATATCGAGACATGACAATGAGATTTTGACAGTTTATCATAGAGTATCTTTTATCGATTTATGGAGGTGTATATAAATGAGGTCAATAATTATTTATTGTATTACAATGACGTACAAACCCTATGTACAGTCAGCATCAAAAGTAGCGGATCAAGCAAGGTTTCAAAAGTATCTACCATTCTGTAACAGCTTAACAAAATGTGGTGGTTCTATATGTAGAACAATGAAGATGTTAAAAGATATACTATTGAACGTAAATTTTATGGATTTATCAATATTTGGAAAAGTTATCCGGAATATCAGATACTTTTGGAGCGTTGTTTCATCCGCTACTATTGATGCTGACCCTACTTACCAAATAATTACTTTACTCTTTAATACAAACCTTTGCCGTGGACGCTATATGAATTTGCAAAACCGAACCAAAGCCGAACCTGGGGCAAATTTATTGAGGTCAAAAGTGGCCAAATTTATCGTTTGACAAACTAGTGACTACAAAACATACAGCCGCCCTATCAACTTTAGCTATCCCACTCTGCAAAAAAAAAATCCTTCGACCAATTTAGAGCCGTCGACTAGTCGCCGGCGACTTGTTCTCTCGGCGACCAAAACATAGGCAACTAGGGCCAGGAGCCAGGAGGCCCAGCGCAGCGCAAGCATCACTAAAGCATGTTGTGTTCTTCACAACTATGTTCGAGTGAGAGACTCTAAGTTTTGACCGGATCTGCAGTGAGAATGGATTAAGAGGGAAGAGGCTTTGCGATCCTAGCGAAATAACGGTATTTTTTTACATGAAATTCCATTTCGGGAGAAAACGTTTCCACTAACTAAATCTTAACAAATCACTTTGATTTTGATGTCAATCGCTTCAGTATAAAATATTCTAGGTTTATAGGCTTCGTTTTTTGTTTTTTTTTTGTTTTGCAAATTTTGAAAAAAAAAGGAAAGCCCATAAACCTAGTTTATCTTTTCTTAAAAACTCATGGAGAATGGATAATATTTAGAAGTGGAAAAATGTTTTATCTTTTTAATGGGCGATCACGTGGAAAACTTCGGCCTGGGCCGATTTTTATTTTGTTGTCGGTTTTTTTTCTTCATTAGATTTGGGTAAATTTGTCTGGTTTGTAGAGCTCCTCATTCTGGGCGGAATAAATACGAAATCTCAAATAGGGACAACAACACATTTTCTGTCAAGTTACGAAACTACTATATATTTTCGTAACTCAATGGAAGATTTTTTAGGACATACGTTGAAATCGCCCCTGTCATGTACAGAATAGGGATGTTTGTTATTGAAATCTTACGAAAAAACAAATCGGTAACAAAATGAGAATCGGCGAATGCCATACTTGGCGTAGCAGATGAACACTTACCTAGCACTATCGGATTCTAGCATGACTTGGCCAAAACCAAACCGACACAGTATTCAAAACTTAACAAGCCTTTTTGTAAAGAGATCGTATCTCTCGTGACGCAATTTCGGTCGTGAAGGCCGAACGTTGCTCGACACGACACAGAAAGACGGATTACTTTAGTCACGGCTATTTGTCGAGATCTGGAGCTGCCATTTCTAGGTTATGCACAGAGAGATAGCCGCGGAAAAATGTAATTTTGACGAGTTCTAATAATAAGGATAGCTAACTAGAAGAGTCCAAAACCTTCCAAATTACCTCCTACGAGGACGGCATTGTCCCTGTGGTTCCGAAGAAAGACTGGCTAAAGATGACATTAACATCTTGCGGCGCGAGTTTTTCGAACTATCCGCACTGGGTCTTGTAAATAGAACGTGTTGCACAGTATTACAGGCGAGTACCTAAGTCCCGTTTTCGTAAATCGGTCGGTTGAAAAGTTAATTGATTTTATTGTGTTACGACTATTAAGCCATTTCTATTAAAGTTATATACATGAAAGTGTGTTAGCGTATGCGATACATTAAATACAATTAACATAGTTAATTTTCGTGACACAATGTAATCAATTAACAATAGGCTAATTAAAGATCCTTAACTATGCTACGAACAAATAATGTGTAAAAATGGTGTACATGTTTCCGAGGCTGCCTCTTAGTCTATTCAAGCGGGCACGGCGTGTCATAGCGTGCATGTGAATGAAGGCACACTTACCAGCATTTTGTACCGTAAGATGGTAATTTCCAAAGGCCGGCCAATCGGTACGCAATCCCCATATATTTATTTTGTATCTCTCTCCTTAGCTCTTTATGGAATAAGAGAATATGACAAAGTTGCCGACCAGAATATGTTGCAATAGGTGTCTTATCCATCCAGGTATGGTCAACCTACTAGTGCTGGTACTAACTCTAGCCTTTTGAGTCTTTTGAAGAACTCGACATGTTTTTACGAGCACCTAAAAAACTTTCGAGGCTTTTAAGTCTAATTAAATAGTCAGTGGCTTAGGTTTTTTGAAATAACCACACTGTTACTGTGCGTACAGTTTTACAAACCAATGTTCCAAAAATGTATTACACCCCTCTAAGACGCTGACAATAAGGTCAAGTAATTATATTAAGAATTGGCAATTAATAAATCTGTAATTACCTATAACCTACTCGTCTTGGCTAAGAATCTAAACCTTGAATTGAAACATATACTGATTAATTTTTCTGTAAATTAAAAAAGTTTAAATTTATATTATTTTATTAGGATAGCCTCCGTTTTCCGGTTAGGGCATGCGTCGGCAAAACGACGCTCGGGAGCTGCATGCGGCTCTTTGCGGCTCTTCAAGTATCTAAAAAAATATTCTCCGATCTCTTATAGCACTGAAAACACCATTAACTGTTTAAAACCGAAGAATAAAAAAGACTATGCGAATGTATTGACATTTAACGTTAAAACTCTTAAGCAAACATTATTTGCTTATTTAAAGTCTATTCTCAGACCCCATAAAGTTTATATTAGCTATCGCAAGTCGGCTAGGCATTTTTTCTTATGTTCAGCGGCCTTGTCAGTCTGTTGTAATACTTCGATCACTTTCATTTAAAGATCAATCCTAAAACAGCGTGAATACTTATTTCATAAACCGTATCAGTGGGGCGAAACTCTGCTCAGCTCAGGGCTCAGCAATTATCAGGTATGGCACAACTTGAGGTCCCTTTGCGTGGACAACCACAGATAATGTCTTGAATTTCGACAACCCTAAATAGCCGAAAGGGATAGTGCCATATATTACAATGAGGATTCGTCCCTTAATCGCTGTCAAACTTTGGTTTTGTAGGAAAGGAAGTAACTTTTCTGTACAATAGTAATATTACTTATTCTGTGACCGTATTTTTGTATATCTAGAAATAAAAATCGCTACTAACCCTAAGCAAAATACTTACAAATGTAGTTCAGATATAGAAAATTCTACTGAATATACCTTCATGTTAGCTAAGGATAGTATATTTATATTATAGATAAGATTAGTACGTAATGACTTACCCCCCTTACTCATAAAACTTTACAAGCCTTAATTAGTTAATTTATGCTTTATCTTCTTCACATAAAGATTAAGACATACGGTTAATAGCTTCTTTATTTGCTGTGGCTTGTAGCTCGTTTTTTTATACCACGTCGGTGGCAAGCAAGCATACGGCCCGCCTAATGGTAAGCAGTCACCGTAGCCTATGGACGCCTGCAATACCAGAGATATTACATGCGCGTTGCTGACCCTTTAAAAACCTATACCCCATTTTGTTGTTTTTTAAGAATCCCATACTGAAGCCCCTCGGGAAAAAGTCGGTAGGGAGCTCATTCCACTAAGCACCCGAGGGAGGAAATTCCTTTTAAACCGCTTATGAATGACGCTACAAATAAATATAAAGAAAACACCTTTTGCATATAATAAAAATAACGTTATATTTTAAACTATTATTACGCTTCCTGAGATATGTTTCAAAACATCGCTTATACATACATAGCTATAACATTTAATGTTACGTCTGTAAAAAATATCTGATAACGTCCACTAAACGCGATCAAAACGTATAATATTAATATTTCAAGAATATTGTTTGTAAAACAATAATCATCAATAATTTTAATCAATATTGAGATAGATACTCGTGTGGACGTAAAAAACTTTAAGCAACCTCTACTTATCTTTTTATTATTGTACTGCACTTCAAGCAGTCATATTTCGTTGACAGTGGAGGTCTATGTAATGGAATAGAAATAAAACTTCTAAAAACCAAAATCTACACAAACAGAGGTTAACAAAAACCATTACTTAGAAAGTAATAATTCTTACGATTGCGACTGAATGCCCTAGAGTGTGAATGCAATGGGCCTAAAATGCAGAAAGTTAACCGTGAAAATCGAAATTCCGTTACCTACCTCTCTATCACTCTTGAATGTTCTATAGAGAAGTCGATAACGAAATTTCTATTTTCGCGGAATCAAAATTCATACGGTTGGTTTCTAAGCAGTGCATCAGCATTCAAGCTTCCTTATCATGTAGCGCAGACAACAATATTAACTTTGATTAGAATTTCTCTCTTGGTTTCCAGGGTTAGTCATAGCTCTGGGTACATGTTCTTTACTCTCAGTTATACTTGATGTTAATGTAGGATGCAAACTCGTCCTGCTTACTGGTGTATTCTCAAACTTGGCTTGATTCTTTTCTTTGTTGATTTCTGTAATGTACATATTTGTTAACGTTGGCCGCATATGCACGCCGTAATTTGGGTCCAAGTTGTTTCCATGTTGTAAACAATTTGCAGTAAATTCTTGTACTTTCTCAATTTTGTCATAATTTTTTTCTTTGTTTACCTCAGTAAGGTGTAAACTATCTTTATTCGCGTGACTTGTGAGCGTTAGTCCGTTTGCAGGCAAATGCTCTACGTTAAGTTCCGTTATGTGCGGTTTTGGTATTCTGTTTCGAAATCTTAAACAAGGGGATTTTTTCTTAGACAAATTGTTAACCACATTTCCAGTTTTTACTTCGTTAATATTATTCACATTTATCTTTGCTAATTGCGCTTGTTTTGTTTTCACGTCATCAGAGATGTCTTTAAGTTTTATCATCGCAGGTTTTACTATCGTAATCTTTATGTCGTTTTGTGTATCAATGTTGTTTTGGTATTTCGAGTCTGTCGTATTACCGGCCCAATTTTCAATTTTATAATCCTCCTTCCTTTTAAAAATCATTGTGAAGTATGACTTAGGTAACATAACTCTTTGTTTTTTCTCATTATCACAGTCATCACTTTCAGTTTTATATAATTTGTAATAATGATTATCATTATTTTTTTGTTTTGAAAGTCCTGTAGTATTTACTTGTGTTAAGGTATTTTGCAGATTGTGATGTGTACCAAAACCGGTTTTATTAGTTCCAGATTTAGTTCTAGTAATAGACATATGGTCAGACTTATTACCAGTATAATTATCATTCACATGTTCAGTAGTGTTAATTTTTACTAATGTGTCTTGTATACGTGAATTTCTATCGTGGCACTCTTTATTCCCGTCTACCATTGTCCTTGTTTTAGGCTCTTCATTCTTGACTTTTATCTTTCCGTCAACTACTTCAATAATCTTCAAATTTTCCAGTCTATCATTTATTGTCATTTGCTCTTTAACTCTAGAACATTCTTGGCTTGTCTCAATTATAGACAAGTGGTCAGTCTTACCAGAGTTTAGCTTCATTTGTTCAGTGGCATTGGTTTTTACAAATGTATTATGTATACTTAGATGTCCATCGTGACTTTCATTATTCCTTTCTACCATTATTCCTGTTTTAGGTTCCTCTTTATTCACTTTTAGCCTTTCGTTAATGATTTCAATAATCTTTAAATTTTGGAGTTTATTTTTTATTGTTATTTGCTTATTAATTTTAGAACATGCGTGTGGCTCCATAAAATGATCATATCTGTCCTTGAAGTCTTTCATTACACTTCTTGCTTTACCGGGGCAAGATGAAGCAGCTCTGTAAACACATCGAACCGTGCTTAGTATTAACACTATTAATTCCTTTGCTAGTTTAACTTTGTTCTCACGAGAAAAGGGAAGTGGTGTTTTTTCTTTTTCCTCCTTTTTTTTCATAGGTAGCTTTTTATTATCTATTGGTCCGTGATTTGGTGCTGATGAAAAAACTCTGGTGGATGGTTGCAAGCTGAACACCATTTCAGATGTTCGGTAAGCTCTGCGGTTCATGTAATTCATGTTTTTAAAAGGTTTGTACGGTACTTTTTTATATTATTTCTCTGTTTATATCTGCGACTATCATGATTTGGTTCAATTTATTGTAACATTATTTTTTGTGGTTTTAGTTTTGTTCTATTTCAGGTTCTTCATTTTGTATGTATGAATGACAGTTTGAGTTGTTGAAGCTTGTCATTTTTGAAGTAGGTCAGAGCAGAGAGTATTGATAGAAAGTAGTGATTATATGCTCTTTGAGTATTGAGCAAGTATTGAGTAACAACTCAATGCCTATCTCTACTTGATCTCTACTCTGGCTAGAGTAATAAAACAAGGAGTATGCTAAATATTTATAGATCGTGTCTTTCATGAAGACGCGTGCCCTGACTCGTAATGCCATGTTATTAAAGATTAGATTTGACAAATCTGCGCGTCATCGAGGATGACAGGAACTATACTTGTAACTTATTATTATTGTAACTTATTATAAATTGCTTCACTTATGAAGAAATTTATTTAGCTATAAATAACTACGAGTTTAGTCTTATTTACCTTCATCAAATTTAATACCACACCTTTTTCGCTTAGTTTGACAGATTTGACATATGCTATTTCCTCTTTCAGAGTACGCTAAATTGTTTATTTATACGTATTTGATAAATTAATAGTTACAAATGAAGCCTAATGTATATGATATTATTCAAGTTTAAATTCTATCCAGTTCCAGTTCTAACAGTTAATAGAATTATCGCCACTAGTTCTCTGTAAAAATATATGTTAGAAATGTTAGAATACCTACTTTGCTACCGGGACTAGTACAACTTCTAGTATAAATAGGTAAAAAACGATAACATGGAGAATATCAGTGAAGAGTCGGCCATACGAGAACGTAAGGTAAAAAGGTATTTTACACCACACCGGACCGTAAAGGTTTATTCGTCAAAAACTGATGAAAAAGTTACACAAGGGTGGCAAAGTAATTGGATGCAATTTTTTTGATGGTATTTTGATGTTGGCTGGTGAATTTTATTTTAAAGTGATGATTTGACAGTACTTGGATTTGTATTGTAATGTTTTTCAGTTATTATTTTTCTCGCGTTGGTGTGGTGAATAAATTTGTCTTTCACTAACTAACAAAGTTGTATAACCTTCGTGCCTTGAAACCCTCGTAACGCTCAAGAATTTTATAAGAATTCGTTACGCTTGTGGTTCAATTATAGAATCTTTCGCTTGCTCGATTATCAATATCCAACACATTATAACCTATTTACTCCCTTGTAAAACAAATAAATCTTTTTATAAAATAATTTAAGAAAGGTCCTCTACATAGATGCTGATTGAAAACACGCCGCTTAAGCCTTATCTTAAAATGTGCAACATAACATCAAATATTAATACTTCACGATGACTTGATTTATAAGTAGTGGTTTAATTTCTAACCGAGTGCAAATGGCGTTTAAAGGTTAATGATTTCTACGCAGGCAAAGTCGCGGGCAAGGCTAGTTTACGTATAAAACTATGCCCTCGTGCTAAGTGTGCCGCGCCGGACATGGGTTTTTTTGCCGAACTATTGGTAACCGTTATCCGAATCTCGGTCGCGCTGTTCGATCGACACGGGCCTTACTTGGTCAATACTAGATTCTGACCGCTTGTTAGAGGAACCCTCATAGTATTGTCATGTCCGTCTGTATGGGAGAATTCTATGTTCGATATTAAAGATCATAAAGTAATACCACGATACTTAATTACGTAATTAGCGGTACATACACCATAGGCAGACATAGACTTATAGTAAATGTGAATAGTGGAACGAGACGGACGATTAGAAGTAAAAACATCTACATGTCATAGCCATTTTACACGGAGTCTCCGAGAAAAAATGTTTATGAACCGATTAAGCGCGCGACTTCTCAATCGAATCCGGAGATCGCGGGTTCGAAGCCCGGCTGGCACCGATGAGAATGTACACGGACTGCTAAAATTATAAGCTTTCCTTTTAGCGTTGCTGTTGTTGGGCTTCCGTCGCACCTCGCATTTCAAATATATGCAGTGTTATAAAAATAAACAACTTTTCTAAAAAAAACATTTTTGGTACAAGCTTTGATCGCTAACTGTACTTATATTTCCACAGGCAACTAATATTCATCGCGACGATTCTAAAAACCCCAAACACAATAAGGTTACGTTATTTTATCACATAGTTCCTACAGCCACCTCCTGTCTCCATCATCAGATCAGCTCGATGGTACCATAATATTGCATTATCTATCACCCTTAAAATATGTATGCAAATTTTCAGCTCAATTACAAACCGAGAATTGGGTCAAATTAAACTTGCAGGCTTTGACCCGTACTAACATAGTACAGTCAGCATCAATAGTAGCGGATGAAACAACGCACCAAAAGTATCTGACATCCCGGATAACTTTTCCAAATAATTATAAATTTCTAAAATTCACGTTCAAAACTATATATTTTACGGTCTTAGTTGTTCTATATCAAAGTCATCACTTTTTGTTAAGCCGTTACAGAATGGTAGATACTTATGAAGCGTTATTTGATCCGCTACTTTTGATGCTGACTGTACATAGGTACATTACAAGTTAAATAAAAGCTTGTAAAAAGAGCACAGCTGAAAGTTACAATTTCAAAAGAGGTTGAACGTCTTCACAAGAACATAAAAATGACCTAAGAAGTCGTAGTAAATGACCGGTAAGTTTAAAGTTAGTTTATAAGAACAAACTAAAAAAAGAGTTGTTTTACGGAGTATCGTATAAATGGAAATATTTTAATTTCCTTTTGTTATTGTGGAACGTACCATATTACAATCTATAAATTGTATATACAGGTGTCAATCACAATGAAAAAATCAAAGAATATCAACTCGGGCTAAAGTGGGACTCGAACCCACATCTTTGGATTGCTGCAAAAGCAAATGTGTGGAATCCATATTGTGCAGAATCTCGACTAGGAAGAAACCGGATTGTATAAAACTACTGACTGCGAAGAATAAGGAATGTGATCAAAAGCAACTGTGTGGAATCCATATTGTGCAGAATCGCGACTAGGAAGAAACCGGATTGTATAAGACTAATGACTGCGAAGAATAAAGAATGTGATCAAAAACAAATGTGTGGAATCCATATTGTGCAGAATCGCGACTAGGAAGAAACAATAATGGCATGAGCGTCGAATAATCCGTCCAAACGTCAGGTCCGGTTTGGACTTTTGGACCGGCAATTCAAAGATGGTTCGAGTCCCACGTCGGTCAGAGTTGATCATCGTTGATTTTTTTCATTATAATTGACATCTATTTATGCAATTTATAGTATCGTATAAGGTGTAAGACGAAAAGGGACGCAGTGACTGCTTCTACACACAAAATTAGTCCCCATTTTCTTCTCAGAATGTTAACATTATAGAAAATATGTTTAGGCAATTTGATGTATATTCACCTTCGCTAAGTTTGTTTGACTTTTTTTGGAGAAGGGGTCTTCCACTATCCTTTTAAGGAGTTCCGAAAATAAATAAATTTATATTGGTAAATATATATTTTTGGTGGCAATTTTACACATATCGTCCTAAAAAATAAAACAACTAAAAATAACTGTCTATTTCTAATTAAAAAATATACGCTACACGTTACAATGTACTTAGCTTAATCTACATTTATTTTAGGTTAGTAGCCAATACGAGTAGGTTTAAATTAAATTTATTGAATACATATTTTTACATTCACTGTATTGTGTACAATATTATGAATATTATGATGTTATGACTTATTTTTTAACAAGGCTTTGTTGGTTAAATATTTAATCTTATGGGACTTAGCCTCTATATTATCTCTCCTAGCGTAGCCTAGCCTCTATATAATCAAAAATTAATCTGTATTTATCATAAACATTCTTTCTCGCACACACGCACACTCACTAATACAGACGAACTGACACGAAACACTTACACCCACATACACTCACACACAATATTAACATAGTTTAACACTGTTAACATATTTTCTTAATGTTAAAAACTTTATGCTATATTACATTGCTTTAAACTGTTAACTTAACTATTACTTTAGCCAAATTATAATTTAATTCATTACTTTCTGTACCTACATAATTAACCTGCATTGTATTGGTTTAATATAACCTTAACTTGCTGCTGGAAGAGCGGGTTCTCCTGTCACAAGTATTGATATACTTACTAGGAGGTCCCAACCCTTTCTCAATTTGTAACACAATGATTGTGACCAATAAACGATTTTTCATTTTCATTTTCATTATCAATACCTAGCGACGATATATGTACATACTTGACACTCTTAACAGTGGCGGGTTTGCAGTGTAGACCACCCCAGGCCCTGTAATAACTACTAAGCCATCTTTCTCAGCACACACTACCTATAATGTCTTGCCGCCCTAGGCCTGGGCCTACTCTAGCCTTAGGACAACTCTGCCACTGATACTTAATATACTTATATACTACTACTACTTATCCACTGGCATAAGAGAGCGCCACTCTGCCCTATCCTGCACCTCACGCCAGTTGGGTATTCCAAGAGCGGACAAGTCTTTTAGGACTTCGTCCCTCCAGTGGTATTTAGGACGTCCAGATCGACGTTATCCAATATACTTTATATAGCTAAATGTAAACAGATAACATCCATAAATCAGGAACGAATATTCATGATAAACACACAAATAAAAGCCCTTTCCCCACGCGCCTCGTGACCTCCTGCCCCATAATCACTCATAGTTCCATAATGCTAGGATTCATTTCTTGAATGACTCAAATACATCTTACGTATATTTACCCACACATTGAGCATCACAGTAAAGCACATCTTTTTACATTAGTCACAATGACGAGATGCTCCAGGTCGCTGACCTGCCTGACACAGCAGGTTCTCCGTTAGGAGTGGTTTCTCATTAATTCACTCGTCAAATATCTACTGTCGATTTGTTACGCGAATTATTTGACAGTAAACAGTTAAATTACGCTTGTTGTTTTACGCGTATAACATACGCACGTAGTAAATGAATACATTTAAGAGAAATACAAAGGTATATTTAAATATTTTACTTTCGCGATGCTCTAAAAATATTAGAGGTTATCTTCGAAATTAATTAGTTTTCCCTTAGCCTAATCAAGGTGTCAAATTGGTAGCGTAAGTTATTCGCGCGTGTATTTCACTCGTACCTGTCCGTACATGTTTGTATATGACCGCACGGGCGAATAAGAACCAAGTAACATCATCTAAATATCATTTTCTTGTCTAAGTTTAATTTGACCTCTAGATCCTCTATCATTGGCCTTCGGTTGATTCGTACTGAAAGCGAAACCGCGCATTTTTTGCAGTAAAGGCAGGCCTCCAATAGCGGTATTTATATATTAGGTGGATAAGGAAGATACAGTAAAAACTTAAAGTTAGGAATAACTTATGACTGTCCACGTTATAAAGGGGTTCCCAAAGTTTGCGCCGCGCTGCCCTGGTGCGGCGTAGACAGTAGAGGGGCGCCGTGAGGCAATGCACCATGTTACAACCTATTTCGAATAGCCTAGCTAGGTTAGGGCACCAAGATTAAATTTTAAACTTGCAAGTGCCCCGGGGACTGAAAAAGATTGGGAACTCCTGATCTAGTATCTTTTTACCGAATACACATTTTGAAGCAGTTTTTATTTTATTTTTAATAATCTGTATAAAATAGAAATACAATCGTATTATAAATAATGCCATTGCCTCACTTTGAGCCGTTCAATTCGGTACACCGTTAGCTTAGACGGATACTACTTAAAATATATTTTTATACAGTTATTGGAGAACGGTAGATCTATTTTTGGCGTGTATAGTCTCATTCGCTAATAGAGATTCTGAATGTACAGTCGCAATCAAATACATGAGAGCGGCCACGACGCCTACAAAAATCTAAACACGCTACTATTGTTATGGCGTTAAGTTGGTGTTCAGATATTTGTGAGCACCTTGGCCGTTCCGGTTTATCTGATAGCGATTGTACCGCCGGAAAAGAAACTGTAACATTATGGTATGGAACACTTCTCGGTAATTATCTATAAATATTTTTTGTACCTTATTGTTTTGCAGCCTCTTACTCCATCGATAGTACAAGGTCGGAATTTTAACGAAACAATTTTTAAGAAATATCTCAGGCTTTCAATAATCTTATTGAATCACGTCAAGGATTTCGTAACTATATTAATTACTTAGCGTACGTCAGTAAAACAATTTAAACAGGTATAATATAGCAATTATGTTACATGTACGAGCTGTGAGAAAATGATACAATGGGTCAGTTGTGTCGTGTTGCGACACCGGGCGCCCTTGGTGCAGGCGATCAGACTGTTTTGTTATCATTTGTAAGTACTAGAATCTATTCAGTTTTTGTTGACCGGCGGAATATTAAATGAAACAGATTTAATATTTACAAAAACAAGTAAACAGCCTTTTGTGCCCGAGGACAAATTTAAACTGGTGTGAAAATGATATCAAAAATACTTATCTAAAATATTTATACAATAATTTGTTTTTAACACACCTGCTTACCGTCGAGATAAAAACATAAGAGAAAATCTAGAAATGTTGTGTAAAACAGTGCGAAATCGTTCTTTGTCTACAAGAGCGCAATAGTTATTTGATTTACAAGTTGATGTTTAACCTTTCGTGTTACTGATACATAATGAGTTTGAAAAGTGGAATCTTGAGCGTTGCGACGGTTTCAAGGCAAGAGGTTTGAGGAGATTTGTTTAACAATTTTGCCATTGAGTGAAACAAAATTTTTCACCACACCAAACGCGAGTAAAATACTAAAAACTGTAAAACATCAAATAAAATCAAACCAAATCAAATTCAAATATACCAGTATAAGGAAACACCTCAAATTTTCCATAAAATTACTTTTTTTAATACCACGTAGATGGCATACAAGCATACGGCACGCCTGATGGTAAGCAGTTACCGTAGCCTGTGGCGGCATTTTTGTACTGATGGAATCCCGCTTGTGCAGCACACTGGTGGAATCCCGCCAACCGGCAACAGGCAACCGGTAGTTGCAGGCGGGACTCGACCAGTATTCGGCACAATCACCGGCATGTTCAATTGTTCAGTACAAAAATACTTGTGCCGCACACTGGTGATGCAATACCGCCTTTACATGCGTTGACGACCCTTTAAAAATTAAAAACCCGTACACTACTTTTTTGAAGAATTTTGGATAGAATGCAACTTTCTCATCAAGTCATCAGTTTTCAAACAATTAAGACGAAAGTGGAGGACCCATGCGAAAACGCCTTTTCATACAAACGTAGTCCTCATTTTTCCCTCTGGATCTGGACATTAATGAAAATATTTTGACATAAAGTATAGCTATTTGTGCG
This sequence comes from Cydia pomonella, assembly GCF_033807575.1. Lineage (NCBI taxonomy): Eukaryota > Metazoa > Arthropoda > Insecta > Lepidoptera > Tortricidae > Cydia > Cydia pomonella. Next base: position 5,637,448 of record NC_084703.1, on the reverse strand, counting down.
TTACGTACAGGTCAGATAAACGTCAGTCCATAAAATAAGTATGAGGTGAATTGGCCTAGGTATTCGACAAAGGGGAAGAACTTACCCCTTTGTCGCAACGCAAAAGCAATTCCGGTTAATTAAATGCTCTAAGATTAAATATATAGAAAATAAATCAAACGAAGCTTTTTAAATTCTACAATGAATTATTTTTTAAATTCTACAATGTCAATATCCAGACAGACAGGAAAAAAAGAGAACCATTACGTTTTATTTATAGATAAAAGGCGATTTCGGCAAAGCTCATAAAATATAATACCATTAATCAAGACTAGAAGGATTAGCTTATTTTTTTCTTCAATAATTACATCTGACTTTGTTTACTTACAAAGTAAGTAATTAGGCTCTCCTACGCATGAAACTCGTTAATTATTAAAATAAATGAAAATAGACTTATCATTTAAATGAATCTTTTTTTGCCGATACATTTAAATTAGTCTATGTTCGACTATTCCATCGACTTTTTCTTGTCACTCATTGTCATGGTTACGGTCACCTGGGTCACTGTTAAAGTCTGACCAGTAATGTATGGTCACGCGCCATATTGCGGAATTTCATTTGAACTACATTGTTCATACTAAACTGAACTGTCACCCAATACATAAGAATAACAGGACCCTCTTGACAATGATCATATATTTCTGGTCGGGCTTTAAAACCCTGGTTTTATGTTATTTAAAATGATCAAACAATCTTTTCTGTGGCAGTTACATGCTCTTCCCTTAATAGGTCATCTATACTTAGCGTTTTAGTACAACATTGTATAAAATTTCTTCTAATAAAGTATAATACTTCTGACACCTGGCTGTCGGGACTGAATAACAACAAAAAAGTTGTAACAAAATTACTTTATTTTCACTAACCTACAGTAAGCTCAATAAGGACAATAAGGCTTGTGTTGTGGGCACTGAGACGATATATATAATATACAGACAAGGAAGTTTTTGTGGCAAAAACGAGTGCCTGAGAAAATGAAACATCGACAACAAATTTAATAATAACATCAATAAGTACATACATACATAGATTAATAATTAAAAGATGTAAATTCTGCTTGCTGGAATTTACCGGGAAATTTCAAGAAAGCAAATCCATTACAAATCCGACCATAATTCCTTTATTACATATATTAAGTATTTAAAAATAAAAACATAAACTGTAGAATACAGTGTCAAAAAATAAGAAAACTACCAATGGATGTATCAAAGAAGAGATCGAACCTGTTGTGTATTTTATACAATGTTAAAAATATCTATAACGCTAAGGTAACATCGATAATAGGACATGTTGATATTTGATTTTGTCAATCACTTTATTTTGCCACGATAACTTCTATGTCTGATAATATATTTATAAATACTTAAATACATAGAAAACATCCAAGAATGATGAACAAATATCCATGCACATCGCACAAATAAATTCCCTTACCTGGATTTGAAACCAGGACTGTCGGCTTCTAGGCACTAGGCCAGACCGGTCGTCAAAACTTAGTTTACATACCCGGTTTTACTGCCAACCAATGTCCAATGATAGAGCAGTATTGCTTCTTCAGACATTGAAAACAGACGCAGGCTACGGTAATCGCTTACCTACGGACAAGCAGTATACAGAATTAGAAATAAATATATACAGAAATATGTACTTGTTTCTCACAAACATTGTAGAAAAAATGAATGGCCCAATTATTTCCGGGATCAATATACCAATTCCTACTAAGCACCAAATGTTTCAACTGCTTTTCTTAAACTTACCATGCCCAGTCTACGTCAGAAATATGTATACATTTGTCGTCTTATTACAAGGGAGTAAGGTGCAAATATGTTAACACATTTTTGACACGTGTCCATTTCTCCGCATTCAAGTATATTTTACACTTGTAGAACAAAAAAATTGCGACCCTGTTCTTAGAAGGATTTAACAGATGTCTGTGGGCCGAAATGAACATGTGGTAAAACAATTGGTTATCTTCGCGTATACTTTTGTCATGGCAAATACGAACACTTTTAACTGACCTTTCGTGGAACCTATGTCTTCGCAATAGGGTTTACTTTGCGTGGATATCATACATTCAATTGTTATGACCATTGACTAGGAACCTAGACGTCACGTGAGGCGTTTTCGAAGACTCGTCGCTACACATAAAAACATTTTTATTCATAAAATATTGTTGTGTTGGTCAAAAATCGTGGGTTACATGTCCACCTATGCTTAGTGAAGTGATATTATATAGGTCGTCGGTATAAGACATGTGTGTATAAATTACGGGGTTTCGAAGGGTTGAACGTCTGTTGGGCTATTGAGGGTTTCATTGAAGGTTATTATCGCAGGTGGTCATGCTCGTACATACTTACAACTTACATTTAAAACACCTGTTGCGGTTCGCAGTAAATAAGTTTTGGTAGTCTTTGACACATTTATTTTAGATTTTTTATGTAAGTAGGTAAATTTTGTTAAAAATTAAGTAGTAAGTTAGTTTATAACGCAATAATTAACTATTAGAAGTAAAGTAGGACGATATTGTATACATATGACTACGGTATGATATGAGATTTGCCTTTGTGTAGCTGATTTGAATTATTTTTAGTAAGCAAGGATGTTTTTTTTTTACACTTAATAGTTATTTGTTTTACAAGGGGGTAAAGTTATTGTTTATCCGCTCGTGCTTATATTGATACCTGAGCAGGCGAAAGATACCAAAACGGAACCACGAGCGCAGCGAGTGGTTCGAAAAGTGGAATCTTGAGTGTTGCGAGGGTTTTAAGGACCGAGGATTAAACAAAATTAATACCTTAACAACATCAAACCAAATCAAATACAAATGAACGTTAAGAGGATACGGGAGCTGAGATTTAAATATTTTAGGTGAATATATTCGTCTCGCTAACAGGGAAACTAGGAGGCTAATTGATGTCAGTTTTGGATACCATGCTTCTTTGCCATTGCGGCCTGGTAAATTAGGATATTTTTGCGAATATGTATTTATACGATACCGATCTGTCGGTGTCAAAAGTGACGTTTTTGGTTGAAGAAATCGGATCGCTGTGACATCAGCATTGTTCGGATTAGGCCGCTCGTAAGTAATTGTACCAATTTACGAAACTTATTAATTTTATTAATTTTGTTGAACTACTATGCGATACTTATTAATTTTGTTGAATTATGATAAAATAAAATGCGGTGTATTTTTTTATACTACGTCGGTGGCAAACAAGCATACGGCATAAGCAGTCTCCGTAGGACTCCAAAGGAGTTACATGGGCGTTGCCGACCATAAAGCGAGCGTGTATGAGGATTGTTATGAAAGTGAAGGAAGCGAAGGAGGTACGAGTATGTCAGGATCGTAGCAAGTGAAAATCCGTGGTCTCTGCCCACCCCTCCGGTAAAAAAACAGGCGTGATTATATATATATATATATATATATATATATATATATATATATATATATTAAATACAATAAGAAATAGGAGAGGTAAGATGTTAGGATATCTGATACGGCATGACAACTTTTACCTAAATATCCTGTAAGGCAGGATCGAAAAAACAAGGGGCAATGTGAAAACGCTCGTATATCATTTATTAATGCGCGATGCGTCCCCTTTGCCCGAGTCCTGCCGATCCCTATAATCAGCCTGAAGCAAGCAGGCAACCTGTGTGGAAAGTCAGGAGACGCATTCGGATATTAAAAATATGATACCGTAAAACCAACCAACTATAGTCCAATACCACAATTATAATGTAGGTACATATGCACCTATATCTTAACTAGTTAATGATTACAAGTTTTAACGAATTAAGTACACAGCAGCAAATTTAATTTTGTGTAGGTGTTCACTTTTTTAGACTTATTTGAATATGCCTAGTTACCTAAAAGCTTTTTTAGGGATATTTTCTTAATTAAGTACGTCCTTTATTAAATGTCATTGCTATTACTGTATTTTTTGTTTTCATGAATTGTATCTTTATTCATCTAATTGTGATTAAAACAACAGTCAAAAACGAAACTAGAATTAAAATAAGAGTATTAAATAAATCTAAGATAAGATAAATAAAAAGTTATTAGAAATTAAAACTACAATGCAATCATTTAAATAAAACGTATTCTCCTCAGAGCAAAAAACCAACTGCGGTCGCCTTTAAGAGCTTTACGCCTCTGTCGGAAACTTCGGCCAATGGTCATATCTATTGTATGGACTGACGTTTATTTGACATGGCTATTTGTACGTTATGTAAAAATCGGCAGATTGTTTTATACAGAAAATTACAGACAAGGCGTCTTTGTTTGGGGGCTAGCGCTGAATTATATTTAAATGTTAAAATGTTACACGTTTTATAAAAATAAATGTCATGAAATAATCACACGGAAACGAACCTAATAACCATAAAAGGTTAACGTTGTCTCGATAGAAAAAAAAACACGAAAACAATTTTAGTTTCCCCACATACCCTACTTACCACAGCTATATTTTTAGTATAAGATAGCGAGAGATATAGCCGAGGGATTTCATTAGCTAAATAATAACAGAAGTATACTTTCTGAGTTATTATATTACTCGTATAAATGCGATCGCCTAAACTTCCGTCGCAAAATTCGCGCGGCGCGCCGTATCTTTTGTCTATTTCTAATTTATTGTCTTTACGACCACTCTTACTGAAACTTATCCACAATATGCCACAGGAAGAATTATTGCCAACGTTTTTTATGCGCGAAAACGAGAAGGAGGTAATACGCTAACTTGAGGCTAAGTTGTCTTGTACCATCTAGGTTGAGCTTGATATCGTATCGCTCCCTCGTGTTGTTATGGTAACTATTTTCTAAGGTCGAGGTTGATTTTACATATATCGCTCCCGTATTATTGTAATTTGTCTAAGTTTAGTTTTGAGTTGCTATTAGTACACATTCCAAACCCCACTGCCATGTACTAGAATTAAAATATCAGATTTGTAAGATCTGAATTATCCTTCAGTCACACCTGGCTGCCTTCCTGTGGGGCCGCGTGTGACGGGGTTTTTTGTTACATTTAGCACACTTTTTGCTACTTATAATGCAAATAACGAAAACGAGTTTATGTCTGGACATAAATAAGGTTTTAAGCTTTGTTTTCCTCATTAACACACGTTTAAACCTTATTCTTCTGTTTTCAATAAATTTAGGTCCTAGAACTAAAAAACACTAATTATTTAGATTAAATATTTGGATTTGCGCATTTCAAACCTTCACGATACGCAATTCTATACTAATACTCTTTATGTATGTTTTTAGTAGATTTTTTTTAAACCACTATTAGGCGCAAGCGATACGCGACTCATGGTAAATACCTATACCATATTATGAAATAAAAGATATATCTAACTGTGATACTGATCTAACATGGATCTGACATCATGCTATCCAATATGAGATGGGTCTAATCTCCTTTAGAGCACCTGCTGAATTGCGCATTATCCATTTTTCGTGTTATGGTTTCATCAAGGTGTTGATGATTCTGCCAATGTCGAGGTGGGATAAGACACGGCTAGTATATGATTCTTATCATATTACGATCATAGACAATGTTCGGTGGAAGAATAAGTATTAATATTTAAAAATATTAATGGTAACACGTGGTAAAAAAATTTTTAGTGCTTACCACCAATTAATTGTTAACCTGTTGCTACCGGTGGGAACCTATAATTAGCCCTTTGTTATTTATATATACGAGTATAACTATTGTGAAATTTATAGCTGTTGGTTCTCCGAACAATAAATAAATACATAAAATAAACTGAAACTCGATTTGGCATGTATGTCATAAAACAATAAAAATAATTGACCAAGTTCAAGCGGCTGGCAGCGAACCAGCGTTCACTTTAAAGTTTGTAACTCCAATATATATATGACAAGGATTTCATTCATGTAAACATTAATTAAGAAGCTTTCTTAGTTACACCTAATTATGACCCCATAATTAATTTGAGAAGATTAACTGAGCAGCAGTGTACAGACATAAACACCTCCACCACCACACAGCCCGCAATGTAAAGCAACACACAAGTAACGAGATTAGAGCTTTTTATAGTAACTGGCAAGCTATATCTCGTCATGTCATGCTATATCTCGTAATGTTTGCAGTACAGTCAAAAGATTTAATTTGTGACCTACCTATTTCGTACCTTATTGTCCCAGTGACAATAGTATGGGGTCTCCAACGACTTTCATGTTGTTTGTCACAGTGACAAAGTACGAAAATGGTCACAAATTAAATCATTTGACTGTATGTAGTATGTACAGTCAGATGCAGAGAGAGATGGAGGATGACCCCCCCTGCATACAATCAGTCCATGCAGGGGGGTCACCTCTCTCTGCAGCGTACTGTACATTGCTGCTCGGTAAATATAAAAAAAAAATCGCGTGGTGTTAATTAAGTGTTTCAAGTTACACTTCTTACGTCACTTCTTAATTAATGATTACACGGATAAATTCTATATCTGATTTAAATTTATTTGGCCATTATTGGATTTTCACATTGTACAACGTGGTAAAACACTATTACTAACAGACAGTGCTCCTGTTATCGCATGAATGTCAGACAAAATAACAACAACAAATAATTAATTCACCCTTATTATGAACCCTAAATCGGTAAACATATTTAACAGGTAACATTAGGAATTTTACCCTGAAACCACTAAAGCTCATAATAGGAAAACGTGCCGTTCATATTTGTTTTCTGAATGACATGTTGTAAACATGTTGACAGCCCTTGAGGTAGTCTGGGTTCTATCAACATGTTTCAAGTGCTAGGTCTGCTTCACTGAGATTAACAGAGACCGCCAACGCTCTGTGTGACATTAGTTATCTGACGTGACATATATTTGTCAAATAGTCTGAAGATCTCCCATGAAAGTTTACGTTTAATATAATACGATGTGTAGGGTATATATTTAATATACTCTACACAAGCCTTCTTGAGCTTACTGTGGGACTTAGTCAATTTGTGTATCTCCTTGGATTTCACGGGCCTATAAATCCCGGTCTTTTGATAGGCTTGCGTGGGGATATGGCTCCAACACGTAGAGGCCCCTTGGAGAGCTTTAGTGTCATTTATTATTTTATTAATAATATGAAAGGAAACTTTTTCATCATTCGAGATTTAACTTTTTTAAATATATTTTGAGTCAATCTTGCACAGATCAACCTAGCCCCAAACTAAGCAAACCTTGTACTATGGGTACTAGGCGACGATATATATACGTATATAGATAAATACATACTTATGTACATAGAAAACAGCCATGACTCAGGAAAAAATATCTGTCTTCATCTCACAAAGCGCTTAGAGCCCAGGATTCGAACTCGGGACCATCGGCTTCTTAGGCAGGGTCACTAGTGTCACTACCCACTAGGCCAGACCGGTCGACATATAGGTACAGTCGCCATTAGATATATCGGAGCGGCCGAGGTACTCAAAAAGATCTGAACACGCACTCTAACACCTTGACAATAGAGACGTGTTCAGATATTTGTGAGCAGCTTGGCCACTCCGATATATCTGACGGCGACTGTACATATCATTTAATACTTCCACAGTTTCCACATTAATAGAAATCTACATTTTCTACTGTGAAGTAATTAACATCGATATTTTCAGACGTGGCTGTACGCTGCGTCGAGTCGGCTATTTCAAAGTTGGATACACATGATTTAAACCAGTCATTTTAGACTCATTGGAAAGGAAACCTTGAATCAATGAATGAAATTCCAAATTCGATTAGCATAAACGACCCGCCATCGCTATCGCCCAGGGGGTTAAAATGTTTTGACGAATATGTGCGTCCCTCAGTCAACACAGCGGCTATTTTATTAATTTAGTTGATCGGGAAATTATAGGCTGGCAAACCAATTTGTCAGTAGAAAAGGCAACAAATTTGAATAATGAAGTGCGGTGTTTCTACTAACAAATTGGTATGTTACTAAATCACATCATACGGGCCGCATTTCAGAAAAAGGTCACTTCTGTGGAAAATACAATAAAAGCATAGAGAATTACAGATCTGATCAGTAAACGCATGATTGAATACTTAATATTGTTCAAGTCTCAGGAACAGAAATCGATAGTCCCTCGTTATTTTCCCGGGAAAGTGCATTAGGAATTTTCCAGCAACGCGGCGGTGCGTCAGTAATCCGATGCCTTATGTTGTTAGCTGATTAACATGTTTCAGTAGCTAAGGCTCGTTTATGACAAGCTAGTTACTTGTACCAGCTGGCTTAAATAAATACATTTTATACAGATTGACTAAGTCCAACAGTAAGCTCAATAACGCTTGTGTTGTGGGTGCTAGACGTCGATATAAATAAATATAGATAGTTATATAAATAGAAAACATGTCAGGATCAGGAACAAATATTTGACATAAAACACAAATGCCCTTATCAGGATTTGAACCCGGGACCTCCACAAAACAGACCATTGTGATGAGTTTGCGAATAGAATGAGGTAACCACACACAGATGCATAATTGTAATTGACGCCTTGGCAAGCATCAATATTCTGTTACACTTACGATGTTATACTACAATAGCCCATGTTAACACCCAAGTACGCCCCGGTGGTTATACTCGTAGCGCGATCTTGTACGCTCCATCTTATAGTTGAGAATCTGTGCTCCAGTATAACTAACTGATAGACTGATTTCAATGATTCCAAAGCATTTCATGGTTTCTTTCAGCTCGCTCTTTCTCTTTTGTGATATGCTTCGTGCCTACGCAAGGTGCAAATAATTCATCAAACTCCGCATTATCTTAAAATTAAAAGAGGTCGGATTCACATATTCGCTGGTACCAGTCGGTTCGCTACATAAGAATCCACTTTTCTATACAACTAGTATGGCTACTTGGTTACTTGAGTTTGGGCACCGACCGTACAGTCGCGGACTTTTATTGTTGAGCCATTTAGGGTTAACTTTACATTGCACATGTCATACTGTTAGTATTGACAACCAATTAAATTGAATCCTAAATGAATCAAAAATTAAAGTTTGTGACCGTTTGGCTTTTGGTTTGAAAGAATAGAGAGGCATTAGTACGGTTTTGAAGCCACTCGATATGCCTCTTGAAGTAAGGATGCTAAGCATGAAGAAATTCGTACTTTGACCCGCCCGTGCCTATCTATCGCACGTGCATAATAAAAGCGCTGTCCCGCTTGTACAGTGGCATTGACCGCCGCATCGTTCACGTTCAGTGTACGAAATTTTTCCGCTAAACGTCCTTACTTAGCTAGTAAGTAGCTAGTGTTGGGGCGAGTTGCTACAACGATGCAAAGTATCCCTTAGAAGACACTTGTTCGTTATTGATCTCTCCGATCTAACGATTTCTAAGTCATTTATACTTCAGATCCTATGAATCAACCTTATCTTAGCAATGTTAGTTATTTTCATTTGCGAGTTTAAGATGCTTTTATAGCATAGCATACTCAAGACATGAAAAGTAAGTGAAGTGTAGTTTATGTATGAGACATTGATTGATCATTTTATATGTGTATTGTGAATATTTTTATTTTGTATGTTTAAACCTTCACTGAAAAAAGTACCTTGTTGTACGTAGCTAAACTTTCGTTAGCTTGTAACATAAAATGGATGACCACAAAACTAGAGTTATATGTAACCAAATGAGTTTGGTTGTATGTAGAAGAGTTTTGTGATTTATAGATGACCCATGTAGGTTAATTTAAATAAACTTTGACCACGACTAACTGATTTTCGGTTAAAAGAAAAATAACCAAATTAGTTTTGTTGTTTCTTTTTTTCAGTGTTCACATAATATTACCTCCCACCTTTATAGCTTTGACCACTTTAAAATCGCGGTATTGGAGATTTACCTGAAATTAAAAAAATAATTAGTAACAATTATAAAATCAACATTAACACATTTCATCACACAATTTATAATACTACTCATACTCTATTCAATCTGTTCAGTAGTTCTTTAGTTTATCGCGAACATACAGACAGACAGACGCGGCGGAGGACTTTCAAATATCAAATATCAAACATTTATTCAGCAAATAGGCCACAGGGGCACTTTTACATGTCCATTTTTACAAACAATAAATTTAAAAAAAAAAAAAAATTACAAATATCGAATCTATGAAATAATAAATTTTGTTTTATAAGATGTAGTGATCTAGTGGCTTTTGCTTTTCGGGTGGTGTGTACGGAGTTATTATCGTGGTTTAAGACAAAATCTAAAGAGGGAAATACTTCTCATACTCGTTCATACAAAAAGAGAGAATGATTTTCCATTTCTAAATATCGTTCATTCTCCATTATTTTTTAATATGTAACTAGGTTTATAGGTTTCCTACGTCGGTCGCAAACAAGCATACGGCCCGCCTGATGGTAAGCAGTCTCCGTAGCCTATGTACGCCTGCAACTCCAGAGGAGTTACATGCGCGTTGCCGACCCTAAACCCGCCCCCCCTCGTTGAGCTCTGGCAACCTTTTCAACATAAAAAATATATATTTAAAAAAAGCGAAACCTGTAAACCTGAAGCGATTTAGTGGAAACCGTTTTTTCCCGAAATGGAATTTCATAGAAAAAGTACCGTTATTTCGTTTGAATCGCAAAGCTATTCTTAAAAACCGCAAAAGAGCGGAAGAATTTTATGAAGGATACGGCAATGAAACTGCTGCCGTATGCCGCGTTTTTGATCAAAATGCACGTGAATTGCCTTATTCTGTGGCAATTACCGTATCAACAACACTGCTTTGGGCTATAACTTTTCTCTGTCACTCTAATTACACCTTCATTGGAGTAAAAGAGTTCACAGTAGGTCCTCTGCTTAGGACTGTTTGACTATTGCCCTCATATAAAAGGTCCAAGCGCTTTTAGAAGTAGCCCAACGTCGTCATTGTCAACATTGGCCGAGAGGATTTTTTATTTAATTTATCGTGCGTTACGAGTCAACTAACGCCTCTTCTATGGGTAAAAGTAGAGTAAATATACGAATAAATACTTAATTGAGAATCGCCGTGGAATAGCCTCCTGAGACCCAGAAGCATTTGTTTTGTTTTTGAATTTGGAACCCCTAAGTTACTCTATAAAAGTTCAAATTAGTGTGCAGGCTTTTAGAAGGATAAATTAATAAATAATTATAAAAAAAAAGTTACACTCTAAATAATTAACCGTACCAACGACCATTGGACGTGATCAAAAGCAACAAAAATACTCCCATTCAGTACGGGCTCCATTCATTCACGAATATAAAACAACGAAGTCATTAAATGCATTTCTAAATCACAAAGATCGTTTGTAGACCTCAGGCCATAAAAAGCGGGTGACCATAGACACTGTTTAAGAAGGCTGTAAATCTTTCGGCTGCGTTGAACATCTGGTGAACATGCAAAGCGTCTCGTTTTTATACGCTTTCATTCACTTCCATGTTGGTGTGTAAGCCTTTTGATATTTGACCGCTCTTAGTATCGTTGAGCTGGGGGCCTAGCCAAGATGACGGTCGTACCTACATCGAAACGGAAATAAAAATGTGTCGGGATGAGAGATATGTACTACGAAAAGTCACCCGACTATACGGTTGAATGACCAATTATATACTTTATTACATTAATATAAGGTTCATCAATGGCTAGTTAAGCGTAATTGACATTTACAGATAACACTGACACATTGTGAATCTTATTGCAATAACATAAGAACTACTAATGATCGGTTAAGTGTAAGTACGTGGCGAAATGTGACTATTTCCCGGCTCTGAGAAACTATTTACAGTGCTGTTAGGTAATAAACGTCTCAGTAAAATGGGGCAGAATCGTCAAACACTAACGGATACGTTAGATGGCCGCGAATTAGTTAACAAAACAGATGTTTCTCAAAAATGGACGGCAAAGTTGACTTTGCCGGTTAAAATAGGTCGTGAAGTATCGATTTCGGGAGCGATAAAAGCTTGTACCTGTAAATGTTGTGCTTGTAAATGTTCTTTTTTTTTGGCAAAAACGTAGTTTTATGAAGATTACTTATTCTGTGGTTACAATAAGGAATGTGTTGCATTAGGAAATGTCTGTTAAACCACACAAGTGATCTAATGTAAAGTCAAGGCAGCGAGTGCAATGCACGCACTCGTTCGCCCACAGAGTTACAGAGTTTCGCATTATGAGCGTTGCCGCTAAAATGTTATACACGAATCCAGAACAGAATAGTTTTCATTTAAACCTGTAACGGACCAGATTAAAAATAAGAGCATGTATGTAAATTTTCAGCTCATTCGGAAATTCGTCAAATTTAGCTTTAAAGATTTGACCCACACCAACTAACAAACCAGGCTAAACTAACTAACATACTAACAGGGCAAGTTAAATAAAAGCGGTAAAAAATCGAGCCTCTTTAAAGTCCTAAAAATTCTGCATATGAAAAACATACAATGATTTTTGTCGTATAATAGAGTGCCCTATGAAGTGTTAATGCTCATTAGGTCTTACGGTACGGAACGGATCAAGCGAAGGCCAATAGGTTGCAAAGGAGTTAAAAGCTACCAATTTAACCCCCATGTAGGTTTAGCGAAAAGTAATACAATAGAGAGCGGTATAGTCATCGAACTTTTGCCTCCATACATTGATTATTGATTTAGTCCAATTTGGTGAGTCCGCTGACCATGATTTCGTTAAGGTATACATTATATTATAAAAGCGATAGTAACTCTGCTTGTGTGTTACATCGTCACACTTAAGAGTTCGCAGCAAACTTGGTTCTCCATACAAATTTAGTTACAGTTCAGATACCATAATTTAAAAAATACAGCGAATTTAAGATTTTCATATATAACTTGGTTTTCCTCTATTTCGTTAGTCGTCCTCTATATTGTTTTATAAGGTGGAGCAATATAAACTAATTTCAGACCTAGATATACCTCATATCATTGTATGTGCAGAGTTTCATTACAATCCAATACGTAGTTTTAAAATGAGAACAAAACTCCGTTTGTATGGGAAGATGAACTTCGGCCGAGCTTGCCGGGGACTCTTAACCCTTTTCCAGGCCACACCAATCTACAAGGTTTTCCCAAAACATCCAAATATATTCCAATTAATCCAGCTTTGATGATTAATTTGAAGACAAGTAACATTTCCTGAAAGTGTAATCTAATTTGAACCTTAAATCGGAATGCTAAAGTTGAAATTCTAATGGCGCGTATGTGGTCGATAAATCGTACTATGCCTGGAAAAGGGTTAAACCGCTCAACTGATTACGATAAAAAGTTGAGGTCCGGAAGATCATAGGATAATTTAATTTTATCATTTATAGCAGACAAAGTCGCGGACAGATGCTAGCTTAAAATAAATAATAATGGGACAAATCATACATTAATCGATCTACAAGGCCCGTTTTGCAGGTAGGTAAATACGAGTATTAAATTAGAGCGCTATATAGCTAATATATACCAATATGGGGATTTAAGCATAATTATAGCCAGCGTTTATAATATCTAAGTGTTCTGGCAGCGCTATTTTAAATGTCCTCATTTGTCTAAGGCTGTGGCATGCGCGTGGGCACCAAAATACTTGATAAAAATGACGTATGCGCCATTAATATTGCGCGAAAATTTACTGTTTTGACTCATGCATGTTCATTGGCATTTACTCAAAACTGACAGGTCAGACGCCAATTCCGTGGCAGGCTGTAATTAAACTAAATAACTCATGACTTAATTGTATGGTTGCAGAAGGTTCGTTAGAAGTACCTATACAGATTAAAAATACTACATTTTATCGCGAGCTTATTAGCAATAGCAAGCTGGTCGCCCGGTGCTAATGCGAATATTGTTAATATTTTGTATACTCCTGCCATATACATATTTTTTTTAAAGGAAAAAACCATATTAATGTGATTGTTGTTTCGTGATTTAATTTGTAGGTATGTTAGTAAATAATAACTTTCACTCATGTGCAAAAAAAAACAATAAATATATGAATATGAATCTGTACTTAATAAGATTAATAACTTTGTTTAATTTATTTTTTTTCTCCTACAACTATGTATGGTATGCAGGCGCTCACAAATAGTAAAAAAAACTATAAATATATGAATATGAATCTGTACTTAATAAGTTTAATAACTTTGTTTAATTTATTTATTTTTCTGCTACAACTATGTATGGTATGCAGGCGAGGCGCTCACAAATAGTCGTAACTTATTACTTGTATGTACATATTGTAAACTACATACACATTAAGTGAAATGTAACATTTCTTTAGATTAAATAAATAAATAAATGACTTTAACCAGAAATACCACAAGTCGACCTGGGGGCCGATTTTTGAATTTCGACCACTCGATTTCGCGTATTTTGTTCAATAATATCTCCACTATTAGGCATTTAAATTATCCTAATGGAATTGAAAACGAGTGGTCAATACCACTCGACTCCCAATTTCTATCGCTCGTATTAAAAAAAATTGCATTCTGCCGTTTTCCACAGATTTTCGAGTGACGAAATCGAGCGCTCGAAATTCAAAAATCGGTTCCCTGGACACATTTCGCCTTAACTTTTTTTAGGATTTGTGTCTTTCGTGCCATTTTTTATCAGAAAAATATTCTTTACGGTCATAGTAGGACTGTTCGTAGCAAACTATAGCGCTTTTATTTAACTTGCCCTGTTAATAAGTAAGTTAGTGTGGGTCAAATCATGGAAGCTAATTTCGACCCACTTTTCGATTTCCGATAAGCAGTGCAATATTATGATACTATCAAGCTGATCGGATGATGGAGACAGTAGGTGGCCATAGTAACTCTGTGATGCAACAATGCAACCGAATTATGTGTCGGGTTCTTTCAGATTGTCTCGATGAATAAAAGCTTGACCAGTCAAGTAAAAAAACGCCAACAGGCCAACTCAACTTACTCAAATATATGTTCTCTTATGTCTTAATTCGCCGACATAAGAGCTAATTGTATGCACCCATATTTTTACACTTGACTGTACCAACAATGATATTTTTGGCAAAACTTATTTTTCTATATATTTTTATTTTTATTTTTTCCTAATCATTAGTACATTACGAGGATTGAGGTCTACATAAGGAGGCTTGAACACACTTCCCTTTTTTGTGCGTGCACTGCATCACCTTGCTTCATTTAAAATTGATTGACATACCTATTTCCTACTTAATCAATACTTGCTACACCCACACGCCATCCAAATATCACGGTAAACTCCGGTTTTAGCGGCATAGCCTACACGCCACATGGTTCTTTTGTAGCTGTGTTGATAGACAAGACTAGGCCATAATCTGTAGCCGTCGGCCATGGCGGCTACCGCAAACTTTA